>NC_133819.1:41771950-41932307 GCF_047830755.1 Zonotrichia albicollis | reverse complement strand
TGAAAATCATTAACTTCTGTATATTTAGAGGGTTGCTTTTATCTGCATGGTCAAATATTGTTTGATCTAACTGTTTTTAACTACACAGTATTTAAAGACTCATAGCGCTCTCAAATTATGACACTCCACAGTGAGTCACGACAACTTGTATTGACAGCAAGGGCTGAAGGTCCTGGCTTTCCTTTCTGTATGTTAGAAGGCATTTATGGCCAGAGGCATGTGGATTTTCAGGTTTCTCATGGGGATAAAATTAAAATCATCTCTTGTGCTTTAGTTACACCAAAGTTAATAGTTTTAACAATGTTCTACAAGTGTGAGAAAACTTGTACGCAATCAGCAAAATCTAATCCTGTGTTGTTTCCATTGCATGAGATACTACATTTAAAATACAAAAGCTTAGGAGGTGTGAGAAATAACAAAATGCTTCATTTAATCTATTCTTACACTTCAGGTTTGTTCTGTTGTTTTTTTTGGTTTTTTTTTTTTTTCTTAATAGGATGCCTCACCAAGAGTTCCTGGTGGATCTCCTAGGACACCAAATAGATCTGTAACATCAAATGTTGCCAGTGTTACACCTATCCCTACTGGGTCAAAAAAGATTGATCCCAATATGAAAGGTACCTTTTCTTGTGAGGGCACACATGCAGCTGGAGAAGCAAAATAATTGCTTGGCCTGCTTGCTTTAATGTGCTTATTTAGATTTATTAACACATTAAATAAGTATTTACTTAGAAAATCTGTGTTGGTTTTGTGTTGTGGTTTTTCTTTCCTTCTTGTAGCTGGAGCTACATCTGAAGGAGTCCTGGCTAACTTCTTCAATAGTCTCCTGAGCAAGAAAACTGGTTCTCCTGGTGGCCCTGGTGGTGTTGGTGGCAGTCCAGGGGGAGGTGGCACTGGAGGTGCTGGCAGCAACTTACCACCATCAGCAAAAAAGTCAGGTATGATTAATGACATTAAAGATTGACTCAATCTAAACTGGGTGATGGATTGTGCCTGTTAGTTTTGTTTATCAAAAGTATGAAAACTACTATATTTAACTGAATGTTTTATATATATATATGCTTTTATATTCTGTATGGCTTTTTGCTTTTGTTTTCACAGCACTTTAGTATTGCCTTTTTGTGGCTTTCAGAGGATCAAAGAAAAAATCTTCATGTAGTTGTTTAAGCATGAATCGTATCTACATGAGTTCCTTGTTTTTTCCCTTTGTTTCCACCATTCCAATGAAATGGTTTATGCCATAAAGCCTCTTCTAGTCTTAATTAAATAGGTTAGGACTGTATTTCAAGCTGATTCTTTTTGACAATACTGTCAGTATTAAAATAGCTTTAAATTTTCTTTCACTACAGTACTAGCTCTGATGTGATGAGCACTTTGAGTTTGGTGACAGCCTGTAAAAATACCTATGTTTTCTTTTGACAGTTGTTTATATATGAGGCAATTAATAATTACTGTTATTCTAGAAAGTTTAATATGACTGTGCTAAAGCTAGATGCAGGGCTATACTGGCATTTCTTGCTATTCCAATTTAAATTGTTTCTGTATTACTTAAGATCATGTATACACAGACACCTTCCTCCCTGCTTCCCCAGAGGTTAATAGTGCTGCACTTAGGGGAGAGTGGTGGTCTTTCATTGGTGCTTCACACTTCCCACTAACACTTTGTGTAGATTAACCCTGGTTTTTTTTTTAGCCTGTGCACACTTCCCTTCTCTAAGTGCAGAACTCAGTGGGCTAAGCAAAGTTTGAGTGCTTCCTAATGTGCTGTAGGCAAAGTCAGCAGTGCCAGTTTGAACAGCATATGGAGATTGTTCAAACAAATGCAGCTGACGCAATATGAGGCACAGGGAGCACCCACTGAAAAATCCTGTGGGGAGTGGCTGGCAGCAGGTTTGGATGATGCCAAGCAAACAGAGGCAGCACTCCAGAAAAGTCTTCTGTCTGGGGCTGTGGCAGAAACTTTAACGACAAAATTTAATTCTTAAGGAGAAAAACAGTTCTCAGATATTTCCTACTATGCAACAAATGAAGGGTTAGGGTTATAGCCAGTTTAGCATCAGAAAGGACTGTGTTTTCAAGGAATTACCATAAATACAAACAAACATGGCTTAAATGTGGCCTCTTCACCTCCCTCAATGTTTGCTGTCTGTGTTTAGTGATATTTGTGTCACTCACTCTTCAAATCTGAAAACTGTCTGTTAAGGCAGTAGTTTGGGATTTGAGAATTACCTTTTCCTCAGCAGCTTTGGGAAATTTCTTCTGCTTAGTAGTTGGAATGTTAGCTATTTTGATTCTAATACAGTATTATCTTTTGTTAAATGATTTGAAGAGCAGCAAAGTATATCTGGCCAAAATTATCTTTATGGATAGTTCCTGTTAATTTGCATCTTCAGAAAGGATGCTGGGACACTGCTACAACTGCACATGTGTCAGAACACTCTTTTACAGATGCTGTGCACTCCTGTCAGTGTTGGAGTCCTAATCCTGCACTTCCTTTTCCCATGCTGGCTCCTCCATTCTTGCTATAGAACATAGTGGGCTAGAAGCCTAGACTAAAGAGTAGGAATTAAAAAGGTGGGGGAAAATGGTGTGTTTTGAGCTTAAATTAGGTTAGAGTGTGGCTGCACAAATGTTTGTGCCAGTTCAAGTTAGGGAGGAGATAAGTGGATGAGGAGAGAAAGGGATTTGGCTTCTGCAGGTCTGTGTGCACGCATGAGCAGTGGTGTCACAGGTTTATGCTGATCAAGTACGCAAAACTGGCTTTGCTGGGCTTGGTGAAACCACTGAGAAAATTGTGTAGAAGCAGTCATAACTGCTAGTCTTAACAGTATTTATTATTTTATACTTTAACTCTTCAGAAATATGAAAGGATATGACTTTCTACTGTTTCCTTTCTGTTTCTTTTGGGTTTTGGCCTTATGCCTTAGTTGTGCACCTAAAGCATGCAGTAACAATTACTGGGGTTTGTCTGATTTGAGAATTGAAGATACCATAGGCTTTTCATAAACATGACTGAATGATACACATTTATTTTGTAGGTCAGAAGCCAGTTTTAACAGATGTTCAGGCAGAATTGGACAGAATTTCACGAAAACCTGAAATGGTCTCTCCTACATCATCTACATCTCCCACAGAAGGTGAAGCATCTTGAAGACACCAAATAAAACCAATTGTTCAGTTTTCTGGGATAATTCAAACTTGCCTCTGCCTCTTCCTTCAGTGACTGGAACTAAAGAACTGAAATATCTTTCAGAACACAAACCATTGATGTCTGTCTTTCTTTTATATGTGTTGCCCAACTTTACAAAAGGGAGCTGTACAGATGAAAAACAGTTATCACATTGTGTAGAAGCACTGCTCACAGTGCAAAACCAGTACATTAATTTTTTTTCTGGGTTTTGTTGAAAAGTCAGTGTAATTCTGTAAAATTGCAAGTATGTCCACTTAAGTGATAGGGGTTGCTTAGAGCAAGAAAACTGATACACACCACAGGCACTTAATTTATATTGATTTCCCAGTCTGTTAGGTAAGTTTAATACTATCTTAAATAGATTTAACCTCTACATGAGAGAACTACTGCTAGTTTTTCAAAGAGAAAAATAATTGCACAAATCTATAATAGCAACAAACTCCAATTATACTTAAACACTTAATTTGGAATATGGTTTAAAAAAATCTGTTTCATCTCCACTGAAATTTACACTGCATTCAAAAACCCATGCAAAAATTCATTCCGGGTATAAGACTAAATTAGCGGCCAGGTTTGTTTTTTTTTTCTTTTGTTTATTACTCTTTGATTAATTGCAGACACTGAATAAAAGATGTATAAAGAAAAAGCAGAGGTTAAATGTACAGAATATCAGTATCGAGATTTGTCTATATATATATGGCTCAGCCTTAATGTCCCCCACTATGTTTCCCACACTACTTATGGTTTAAAATTGGTCATCAAAACTGTAATCAGTTAATAAAGTATTCTCTGCATTCAAATTTAAATAACTTCCATTGGAGCCATGGTGTTCTTGTTCGTTTACAGTTACATCTAAGGATGTGGTGCAAAACATCTTCAAACATGCTTTTATATTTTCGCCTCTCAGTTAATAACATCAGTGGCAGATATTTCAACTTCCTTAAAACATTGTTTCTGGAAGGAAGGGGATAAATCTGCAGTGTTTGTTCCTAGGAGTGAAACTAGCTTATCTGACTTGGGTGGTTTGTGCTGCAGTGTTTTCAGAGCACACATTAGACTAAGGATCCTGCTGCTGGCTGCAGTGTGTTGTCTAAGTAGTAGTTGACCAAGGTTAGGACTTGACTTAAATTTCCAGTACACAAATGTTGAACATTGCTCTTTCCTCTGTGAAATTTGTGGCTACTTTCTGCTTATGGCTTCAGACTAGGAAATGTAAAAGATATATCCTTATCAAATGATATATCCTGATCAAATGATTGCCAAGACATTTTAATCAGTTCAGATTTTCTAGGTTTTTTTTTTTTGTTTTAATCAGTCTTAATTTCTCTAATTTGTTAGAAATCTCTCTATTTTGAATATGGTGGTACTCTTTTTTCCCCAGTTCCTTCATTCTGTAGTGGTTCTGGTGAACTCACAGAATGGGTCAGGTTGGGAGGGACCACAGTGGGGTCCCCTTGTCCAACCTCCCTGCTCAGGCAGGGCCATCCCAGAGCACATGGCACAGGATTGTGTCCAGGCAGTTCTTGAATATCTCCAGTGAGGGAGACTCCATAGTGTCTCAGGGCAACCTGTTCCAGTGCATAGTCACCTGCACAGTAAAGCTGTTCTTCCTCACATTCCAGCAGAGCTTCTGTGCATCACTCTCTGGCTGTTGCCTCTTGTCCTATTGCTGAGCACCACCAAGAAGAGCCTGGCTCCATCCCCTTGGCACCCTCCCTTTGGATACTGGCAGATATTGAGGTCCCCTCTCAGCCATCTCCTCTGGAGGCTGAACAGGCCCAGCTCCCTCAGCCTTTCCTTGTGAGGGAGATGCTCCCTTCCTTTAATCGTCTTTGTTCTGACACAGCACTTCAAGTGTGGCCTCCCTAGGGCTGAGTAGAGGGACAGGATCACCTCCCTTGACCTGAGTTACCTCCATATTTTCAAAATACCTAAATTTATTTAAGAGCAACATTTATCTAGTTGTGCACTTAACTCCCTCAAGTTAAGCACACTTGTTAAAATAGAAGATTGAACTGTGGACTTAGAAGTTTCAGTGAATGTTCTTAGCTGTCTTTAACTGCAGCCCTGAAAATTTTGCTTATGTCAACAGTTCAGTAAAGGTTGTGGGGGGACACATGGGGAAATGCATGACCTGCTGATGAACAGCTGTATGGAGTAAATTGTTTGGAAGAAAAAAATTAGGCTTCCAATGATGGATGCATGGCATGCATCAGTATCAGAACAATTGTCTAGGTTCAGTATGTAAACTTGAAACTGAATTTGGAGCGTGAATTTGGAGAAAGGATCCTCTGATGATGAAAACAGGACCCATTCTCACACAACTGCAGTGGTATGTGACGTAGGGTGGAACTGGATCTTAAGGGCAACATTTTAAACTAGTGGATACTGTCCATATATTTGAAAGACAACTGCAGTCCATAGGTTAGTTCCTTTGAGATCTATCAAAGCACAAAACCCTTTATGAAGCTGGGAAATTGGCCATATAATATATTAAGAGCTATTACACCAGGTGCCCTAATTTGGGAAGGCTGGGACAGGGGAAAACCTTACAAATGACTCATAATTTCACTTCTTAAAACAGATGTCACTTCTGTGTATTTGAAGCTTCTAAATGTGTTTTTCTCTAAGCCCCTATAGCTTTGGAGGTTTTTGGTTGTTTTGATTTTTAAATTCTTATTTACAAATGCTTGTGTACACAAAGACTGTCCCCTGCCATGCCTCTTCATTCTAAAATATTAAAGTAGCTTGCTTACCTCCTTCAAATTCTATTAATGCTACTGTCACTTCCTATCTGCAGCCTGCTCATGCTGTCTGGGGGGAAAATTTCCCAAAAAAGGAAAATACCTGAGAATATTTCTGTGTAACCTGATGTCTCTGGCTTCTTGTTTCCCTCTGATGAGACCAAGGCTCCTGGGCTGGTTGCTTTGTCCTCCTGAGCTGCAGTTCCCCCAACTCCTGCTTTGGTGAGAGTAGACTATTAAGGTGGGATTTACCACAGCTATCATGCAAAACACAGTCTCTGTGACAGAGGGCCCTTTTCACAAAAGGTAGTGCCAGTAAACCATGCTGCCTGTTCTCCTTTCACCATGAAGCGAAGCACCAAAATAAATAAATTGGGTGAAAACCGTGAAACTAATTTGGCAAGAATACTTTCTTGCTCTAGGCTGGGGAGGGGTTAGGTTTGGGGTTACTCCAATTTTTGAAAGAGTAACATTACAAATTACATTAATTTTGCTCTCAATCACTCTTCCGTGCCTTTAGTGCTGTTGGGTACAAAGTTTCAGACTAGCACATAAGATCCAGAAAGCAAAGAGGTGATGCAAGAACTACAGGACACAATTTTAATAACACTTTTTAAACTCTATTCAGTATGAACACTATAAAAATGCTACAATATAAATCAACTAAATTCCTTTAGACTTTCAGGGCTAGTTCAATGTAGACAAGTTGCTGATCAGATTGAAACTAAAAGGTTTCCGGGGAATTTTGTAAATCTTCTCTTCCTCCTTCTCTACCCTGTTCCCACATCAGTTCTTTTGAGTATGCTGATTCTAATAAAGCTGTTCTGCAAATTTTAAGCTTGAAATTTTTGAGCAAATGTCCACTTTATTTCCAGGCAGGTCATATTTTCCAGCTGAAAATTACAATTTCTGGAACGTGCACATGGCTTTTAGGTTTGATGGACTAGCTACTATATTAACCTTAAATTTCTAGTGATACTACTGAAATGCAAGAATTGCTGCCTGTTGGGCTGCAGTCTCTTCTTGGGGAGCAAACAGTTTGCAGTGGGACACCTACAGCAGCAGAACTGTTGCCTATCAAATACCTCATGGCTTAATGCTTCTCTGTGCCATGCAGATGCATGCACAAAACCACTGAGAAGAGTTAGCCTAAGCTTGCATTTGGAAAGTGTGGGGATTTATTTCATCTCTGGTGCCATAAGTAATTAATTTAACAGCAATTAGTAATTGCTGTTAAAAATGCTAATTCTTCATCTTCAGCTGTTTAAAAATCACACATTCCAGCCTGTTTAGTGTGGTGTCATGGTTTGTGAAGTTCAGTTGCAATACTGAGCACAAAAATAGAGCCTCAAGAGCTAAAGAAAGTTCAGCAGATGCACCACATTGAAGTCTTCTCTGAGCTCATTTTTGCAGTACTTGGAATATTCCATTTGCTAGCTAATCATCCTGTATTTACTTCATGTAATACATGGGAATAGTCTTGAAAAAAATATGTTGAGGTGCCCATGTGAGAACATAAAAATGAAGGAGGGAGATGTGCCTCAGACAGGCTGTATTCAGTGGAGTTCCCTGAGTTGTGCAGTAACACACATTTCTTCCTCTTCACTCTTCCAAAGAAACTAAGTCTGTCTCTTTCAGTGGTTTGGGCTTCCAAGCTGCTTTCCCATTTTTCTACTTCCTTCTTCCTTGCCTTCTGGCAAGAAAAGCAAAAAGCCCCATAACTGCATTTATGAAAGTGAAAAAAAGAGAACATGAATTCGTGAGGCCAGTGCTGAGTGTGAGGGACTCGGACTGTAGTGTTTCATTGTAACACAGCACACAGAGCATGCCAAAGAGCCACTGGGGCTCACTTCATGAAAACAGCAATGCAGCTGTGGCCTGGAGCTCCCTTATTGCAGCAGCTGGCATTTACCCAACTGCTTCAAGGAACTCCAGTCACAGTTTTGGAAATTATTTCAACATGGGGCCAAGAAGTGGCAACTGTCATACAGCTATGCTGTGTACACTGCCATCTCCTCTAGTGAGGGGGCTTTCTCCATTGGCACTGATTTTTGGTCACTATGGAGGGTGTCTTGGAGGAGATGTAATGAGGGAGAAAACCAGGTCACTCATCACTAATCTGCTTCCAGGGTTGTCCCTCTCTGTGCCTGGCTGACTGGAGATGTTACCACAGCTCAGCATCTAACCGTGGGGTTGCTTCTCTGCCACCCTGTCCTGCCTTTAGCTCTGCTCCTGCCAGTCCAGCAGAGGCTGTGGCAGGGTAAGAGAGACTTCTTTTCCTGGAAAACTGTCAGGTGTAGCACATAACCAAGAGGAAATTAATAGCTGTATACCTGGAATGGGATTTCCATCACATCACAGTCAGCCAGTTACTGTTACTTGCATTAAACTCTATTGTTACTTACAGTAAATGTTGTTTCAATTCCCTCTTTAAAGGAAAAATACTGTACTGGAAAGTTAGTGTCATAAAAAGGGTGAGGAACATCTGCTGTACCTCTGTGAAGAGCAGCATAATGTAATGCTATAAATATTTTCAAGATACCAACTGCTATGCTGTTGTCCAGTTTTCATTCCTTCTCTGTCACATGACCTTACAGTTCCCTAGTTTTGCTGGACTTTCACTTTTCCTTTACCTCTTATAAAAAAAAAATAAATTGGCCTCAATAAGTTAGGCTCTAAATGGCAAGCTAACCTTTATCATTCATACATCATTGATATGTATTTCCTGGAGAGGGCCTGAACAAGAAAACCATCTTAAAGACAGTAGAAACTGGAAAGAGGTTGCCATCTATTTTATCTTTTGTAGTTATGTTTTTTGTTTCTGTAGCTCCATGAAAAGCAGTCTGTCCTCAGGACAGTTGTCTTCAGTACTAACATCTGTATTCATAATCTAGCAATGCTGCATGAAGGCATTCTTAAGACTCACAAGGGAAGGGCTACAAAATAGCCTTAGATGCTACTGAACATCTTAAAAGACCTGACAGCTGCTTGCTTCTATCTCAGTTGAGTTCTGTCTCTGTCAGACCACAGTAGCCTAGACATATGCTTTGTGGCTTTGGAGTTATTCAGCCAGTTGTGAAATATTATCAAGGAAGAAAAGAAAACAAGAAGGAAATTTTCTTCAGAAGAGAGATGCCAGCTTCTGTAACGTAATCTAATTTATAATGTACTAGTGTGAAAAGAGGTAGTGAAGGCACTGGGAACTTGTAAGCAGTAACAGCAAATGTTCCTGACTGCACCTACCTGCTCAGTCCTGCAGTCTGGGATGCTGCCAACAGAGCCATGTTAGACTCACCCCAATCCCAGGCAGAAGCTGGGGCACACCCATGGTGATACCTCATTTGTTTTAGTGGAAACGCCCACGCCTTGGGAATCACAGGACTTGCCCGGCTTATTTCCCTCCCAAGCCAATTCCTGCAGCCAAACATTGTTTGTGACAGTGCCAGGTCTGTATGATCCTGCCTAGGGACACTGTATTCCCCTGGATTGTGTTTTCTAACCAGGAGAAGCACACGGTCTGCTGGTACACACTGAGCAGGGAGCATGGCCCAGCTGCTCTGCTCTGGCCCATACTTCTGCAACTGCCTGGTTAAGGGGGTTCCTGCAGAGCTAAAAGTAGCCCCAGCCTCATGGGGCTCTGTAGCACATTCCCACTGCACTGTGTGGCTCCCAAAGAGAAGCAGTATCTGAACAGCCTGACCTGTTCCCTAAGCAGGGAATCTGTCCCTATACAGCTAATGTTAAGCAAACAAATCTCCTCTTTCTCAACCTGTAGCAATTTTCCTTTTCTTTGAATTTAAACAAGTATAATTGAACTTAACTACAAAGGACCATAATAGCTCTGTGGGTAATACATCAATAATACAGAAGCAAACATAACACACCTTTGCTTACATATAAAAGGTTCAATCTACTCTTAGTAGGCCGCAAAAACTTTTATAGTTACTTTTAAAAGCTGACCTGGGCAAAGGTATGGAAGTATATTAGAACATGGTTGGTGATATGAGTATTTTCTCATTCACAACAAGAAATGTTTTCAGAGAAAATGATTCTTCTGTACTCAGCACTGGTGAGCCACACCTTGAGTGCTCTGTCCAGTTCTGGGCCTCTCAGTTCAGGGAGGACATTGAGGTGCTGGAGTGAGTCCAGAGAAGGGCGACTGAGCTGGTGAAGGGTCTGGACCACGAGTCCTGTGAGGAGCAGCTGAGGGAGCTGGGATTGTTTAGCCTGGAGAAAGGGAGGTTCAGGGGTGGCCTTACTGATATCTAGAACTGCCTGAAAGAAGGTTGTAGCAAGATGGAGATCAAGAGCTTCTCTCAAACAACTCATGACAGGACAAGAGGACGTAGCCTCAAGCAGCACCCAGGGGAGGTTTAGGTTGGACATTAGGAGGAATTTCTTCCCAGAAAAAGTGATTAGACACTGGAATGGGCTGCCCAAGGAGGTGGCAGAGTCACTGTCCCTGGAGGTGTTTAAGGCAAGACTGGACGTGGCACTCACTGCCATGGTCTGGTTGACACAGTGCTGGTGTTCGGTCAAAGGCTGGACTCGATGATCTCAGAGGGTTTTTCCAACCTAATTGATTATGTGAATGTAACCAGGCAAAGCTTTGCCTTAACCCCCCTCTTTCGATACCGTAATCTCGTGTGACAAGTGAATACTCGTGTAAACTTTACTTACCAAGCCCCTGTTGGCGAACTGAGCCCGGACCGGGCCTGAGGCGGCCCCGTGCTCCGGGCCGTCCCTCACGCTCCCGTCCGTGGCCGCCAGGGGGCGCCGCCGGGCAGCGCCTTTGTCCCGCCGGGCCCAACCGTCGGTGCAACCGCCGCCCCCCGGGGCCCCGGGGCTCCCCGGGGCCTCTCGCCCTGCCCGCTCCCGTCCCGCCGCCTGCCGCCCCCTTTGTTGCGGTTTTTCCCAGATGGCGGCCGGCGGCCCGGCCCGGCCATGGAGAACTGGGCCTCCTACAACCGGACCACGCAATCGAAGGCGTCCCGCCGCCTGCCGCCCGTTTTCTTGAGGCGTTTTCCAGCCGGCAGCCGGCGGCCCGGCCCGGCCGGGGAGCACAGCTCCGCCTACAACCAAACCACACAACCGGACGCGTCCCGCTACCTCCCAACCATTTTCTTCAGGTGTTTTCCAGCTGAGAGCCGACGGCCCGGCCCGGCTAGGGAGCACACCTCCGCCTACAAGCAGACCACGCAACCGGAGGCGAAGACGCCCTGCCCGCCTCTCTTTTGCTTTCGGTTTTTTCCAGCTGGGAGCCGGCGCCGCGGCCCGGCCATGATCAGCGCAGTCTACGAGACGACCACGGAACCCGAGGCGACGAGTCCCCGCCGCCTCCCCTTGGGCTGCACCCTGCGGCACCTGCGGGGATGGCGGCTGCCAGTCAAGGTATTCCAGACGGTGAGTGCCTCCTCCCCTCGCCGTGCGGGGTGGGGCGTGCCGGGCCTGGCGCGCAGGGAGCCCCCCTGGCAGGATGGCTGCCGCGGGCCCGGGAGAGACTCACAGTCTGCCGGAGCTGAGCTCGGCGGGGCGGGGGTGCCCCAGTCTGGGATGGAAACGGGCGTGTTGTGCTGACCCTTCGCCTTTAGGACGGTCCCCTACCGCTTAAAAATTAAACTCCTTGGTGAACCAGGGCAGGCTGAGAAGATGGCCACACACAGGTTTCGAGAGAATGGATTCTGCCTGTCGGAAAGGGCTCCGCCGGGAAGGTGTCCTGACTTAGGATGTGGCATGGAGTCCCTAAAGTTGTGCAGACCTGTACCTCAGGTGGAAAGCTGGCGTGGTGCTGGTTCAAAGTGGTTTATGGTGGGGAAGTGGTGGGAGTGTTCCTTCTCGTGTCCGAGCTGCAGGAGGAGGTGCCGACCCCGGCCGGTGCCGCCGGCGTCATGCGCCCGAGGCTCGGTGCTGCGGCCGCCGTGCCCCAGCTGCCTGCCGGCCTGAAACGCCGCCCGCCCTGGCTCAAAGCAGAGGGAGGCCTCGCAGGAAATGTAGCGGTTTCTTCTGAGGGCCGGATTGTATGAAAACAGGAGGAAGAAGCCTTTGGTTGAACTTCATAGGGCAGTAGAACTGGGAAGGGCATTGCTGGGTCATGAGCTCCGGACCTTCCTCTCTTGCAGATCCTGTAACCCATTCTAAGCCTGTCGGTCTGGGCCTGTCCATGCTAAAATTAAAGAGCCTATTTCTCCTGTGATTTGTGGTAGAAAATTGCACCAGAAACCCATGATCATGGTGACCTATTGCACGAGACATCACTTCATGTCAGGCAGCCCTGGGCTCACCAGGAAATAAAAGGCTTATTTTCTGTCTTTTATACATACAGTTGCTCTTGAATCAAGCAGCTGGGCACCTGCTGCAAGGTCCTGTTCAGTGTTTGGTGATGGGCTCTTCCAAAATGTACCAGTGTGAGTGTTGATAAGGATGAGGAGCATCACTCGTATGTACTAGCAGGGAATGAGTGAAACCCGTAGCGGTAAAGGGCAGCTGACTGCAAATGTGTCAGCCTACATTTTGCAGCCAACACAGTGGCTTTTTAGTCAGATGTGTCATGCTTACAGGAATTGTAGGTGATTTCCAACCCTTTCTCGTTACTTCACCGTTGCAGAAAACAGGACGTTTGGGTTTTAAGCTTCATCTCACACACAGTCAAAACCCTCAGTTAGAAATGTAATATTCTTTAGTGTTTGTAAAGTGGTAACACTGCCAAAAATGAAGTTTTCTAAGAGTCTTTAAAACAAAAATAACAGCCAAGAATGCTTTAAATAAATATAATGGAACATAAACTTTTAATTCATCTACGGGAGATTATTAAAGCAAGATCTGCTGGGTTCTGGTCCCTAACAAGCAGAATGTTTGTATAAATAGGTTCATTGACTAAAATAAAATAAGTGATTATGTAGGCAATTCTACTGATGTACCAAAGCTTTAAACTGTTTAATTATTTAAAATGCTTTCTAAGTAGAAAAAAAGAAAATTTGTCATTATCCTAGACAGGATGGATAGCTGCTTGACGTGTTCTTAAACAAGCAACAGCTAATAGCTTGAACCTATTAGTCAGTGAGAGGAAAAAAAAATGGAGTTATAGTTGTTCACCCTCCTAATTTCCAACATTTTCCCTCCTTTTTTGTAACCTTTATCAAAATGCAGAGATCTTGAGGTCTGGGTCAAAACACTTTAAACAAGCCCCGGAAAGTCCTGAAGGTGGGAGCCTCAGTCTCTGCAGTAAAAGGTTCCTGTTCTGGGAAAGAGTTGATTTTGGAAATGTCAGTGACGGCCATTGCCTTTTGGCTTTGTGTTACACCAGTGGTTGTTACTGGGATTATGCCCTGATAATTGCTGGGGTGGACTGCTGAACAGAGTGTTGCAATCAGAAAGTGGGCTCTGTTCATTGCAGAGGTGATCAGGAGTTTTATAAAACACTCTGAAATCACCTGCAGAAAACTGGCTTCTAGACCTAAGAAATACTTTTGTTCAGATGAATAATGGCATGCTCTGTAGCCTAAGCCAGTTCTTTTGAGCAAATGAAACAAGGAAAATGTCACTGCTAAAAGTCACAAATGTGAGTGCCTAAAGGATGCTGGGAGGCATGTTATTGCTCAGGTTTCTAGGGTGTTGTTGTTTTGTTTGTGGTTTAAATAGGTGGATTGTTTTTATTAGTCCACAACTGGTTGAAATTCAGCACAAAGGTAAATGGCACAATGTGCATTGTGCCAAAATTGAGGTAGAAACGAAATCTTACCTAAAGCAGAACAAATTGCTATCAACTATTGTTTAACTTGAGTCAAAATGGCCTGGCTGGAAAGGAAAATTGTAATTCAGGCCTAAAAATCAGCTCCTTTTTGAGCTGTTAATGTTCTGTAGTAGCCTGAATTATGTAAACTTAATAGAGAATTAATATGTGCACCTACCTGAACTAGAAGATTTTGTACAGGAAATCCCAGTACCTCCCAGATGCCAAGCATCTTCACAGGATTGCTGGCAAGTTCATTGATCTGCTCTATTTTTGTAGCAATTCATTTGTTAAATTCTTTTGTAGCAATTCACTTGTCAAATCTTCTTTATAAATTGACATTTGTTTAGAAACTTCCAACAGTTATGTCAGTATCAATGAATAATTTTTTGCTGGTAAGAGACAGATGAAGGTGTTTAATTTCTGGTGTATAAACAGACAGGACTAATAAAAAATTGAAAAAATACCAAACAAGTGCTTCTCCAACAATGCTTTTGGTGTTGAAAACTTTTATTTTTTGGTGGTAGTAGGACAAGAGAGGAATACCTTTTTTTGTGAAGGTGATACCAAAGAGCAAGTTAAGAAATCCAAGCAGAGCTCTCTGGCATCTTGTAAATGTGCTGCTGATACATTAACTTAATCAAAGCACTTACTCAAAGTTCTTCAAGCCAACTTTTTTAAATTGATGTACTCTATTTTATTACTCAGCTTATTAATAAAAAAATGAATATTGACTTGGACAAGTCCCACACAGGATTGTACTTGGTAAATCTCAGTTATTTGACACTGAACCCTTTATAACTGCTCTTTTAATTTGCATTAAACTCTATTGTTACTTACAGTAACTGTTGTTTGAGTGGGATTTTTTTCAACTTGTACACTCTGTAGAGAAGCTTTTTTCAGCTCTTTAGATCATATTATGGTTATCTGGACACATACTTTCTTTTAAGGACAAGTTTATTTTCTTTCTGCTTTGTTTCAGCCCAAGTGAAAGTGATGACTTTCTGTTTCCAGTGCTTATCAAAAGAGATAAGTTTTCATGTACAGTGCTATCTCACAGCTGACCTTGTGAAAAATGTGAAATTGAAAGTCATTGGATGCAGCTATAAGCCCATGTTTAGAAGTGGAAAAAAAAAAAAAACCCCAAGCCATAAAATCTGGAAAGTCAGCGTTTAAAACATTGCTGGGCTGACATTGTAGTTCACTGGTTTAGGTGCAAGGGCTGCTGAGAAGTTTGTGTTGCCAACCACTGTGGAGAGAAAGGGAGCATGAGGAGGCCTGATAGTTTCCCCTGCTGATGTTTCCCAGCTCCCATTCTTTCTGTTTCTGAGCTCCTGTTTACTTTCTATTGTTGCATTTCCGAAACGTGGTTCTCTGAAGTGCCCTTCTGAGACTTGGCTTAGTAAGGGGAATTTACACTTCCTACTGCTAAATTGTTGTTCTTGTTTTTACTGTGAGCAAACTGAAACCAAAGACTGCTGGTTATTTTCCAAGAAAAATTCTGAATCTTAAATTTAGATTTTTATTGTTTTTTTTTTTTTTAACAAAGAACTGTCAACTTGTTTATTGCCCACATACTCTTATTAAAAATACATGTCATTCTCATATCAGTCTCAGTTTTATGACCCAGTCTGATTCCTGCTCGTGGTTTCATTTTAATTTGGTGAACTCCTTTTTACAAAGATCTGTAAAGCTATGTCAAGCTTATGGGATGAAGAAAGTGATGCTATTTATGGGATGAAGGAACTAGCAAGAAGTGGCCAAAATAAGTGAATGGTTAAATAAAGCAATATTCTTTCTTGTGTGATAAAACAGTAGAAAATCCAGCAGCGGGGATATGGTGACTGTATAGGAAGTAAGTCATGTTCTTTTCTCAGAACACACTGTGGCAGGAAGGTGGATGTAGAGCTGTGCATAGATTAAACGTTGGCCAGCACACTTGAACATAGTGAAGGTTTCAGTTCCTGCAGGGGCAGTTCAGCTTCTGTCATTACTGGGTCACAAGCATGTGAGCGTTGGGCTCATGGATTTCCTCTGAAATTTGATCAAGTGAGGTAACATCAGCTGTGAGCTTTTAGGGAGGTAGCTGAGTGTGTCAGGGCTGGCCAGTTTCCCCACTGCCCTGAGCCCAAATACATTCAGAACTGAGTGCAGCTGTATCTCGTAAGCAGCAGCGTTTTGCAGGATGTGTGTTCTCCATGCTGCCTCATCTCCTTCAAACTGGCAGCTGCACAAAACCACAAAACAGAAATCTTGTCTGTCTAATCAAGAAGCCTCTGTCTGGCTGTGTGCTCAGCTTACCTGAGTGTATTTTATGGACCACCTTTAACAACCAAGCATAAACCATGGCATTGCATAATTATTTCTGTCTGTAAGAAAATAGTGTGGAACTTCACCAAACTCTTTGTAGATTGAGAGTTTTTGTCCCAGCTAGCTTTATTAATCTTTGTATCAGAGATGTCTGTTTGTTGAAGATGTTAGAGACTTGATCCAACTCAAGCATGTTATTTGTTTGCAGATTTTCTCTTTAGTGGCTGTTGTTTGTGAAGAACTTGTGCAAGAATGCTACAACTGTAGTCCTCTTTACTACTTTGAATTTGCAAGCTGCAGTGCCTTCCTTTTGAGCCTCCTGTTTCTGTATGTGTATTGCACTGATTTGTATGAGTCACTGGGGGAAGATAAAGTGCGGAAACTGGTAAGAAAACTTTTTTTCTGGAAAAACAAACAATTTCTTCTAAGTGCATAAAGTCTGCTGTCGAGTAAAAAGCCTATGCAAAATGAATCTCCTTTTCTTCTCCATGTAAAGGGTAGATTAAAGTATCTTATAGTTTAAAAATGAGCCAACTTTGAGAGTTTATATTGACATGTTTGTCAAAGCTGGCTACCTGCAGGATTTTAGGACTTGTGTGGAAAAGTCTTTCCACATTAATGCTGCTAATACTACAGCGTAGCCATTGCAGATCTGTACACATGTGGAATACAATTTACCACCAGCATGATGCTTGCAATTAAAAAAAAAATTAACAGTTTACCCTATCTGTTTTCCTGCTGGGTGTAGACTACTTCCTTTTTGGCAATAATCATAGCTCGTTTCAGTTACAGTTTATGGCTTCGTGCTTCAGATGATCCAGCAGTGGGAGAAAGTTGCTCTGTAAAGTCAGTAGGAACATTATTCCATCTCATAAGTGTCCCTTCCTATGTGCCTTCAGAGCAAACAGTGGTGTCTTTATGTGAGGATACAGATAAGGGAGTGTAGCAAAAGGTTTGAATGAGCACGTTTACTTACAGTTTTCTGGTTTCTTAAATGTTTTATATAAGGAATAAAGCTACCATGGTTGTCCTGAGCTTGAATTTGATGGTTAAAAAAGGTTAGATTAAATTAATTAAATACTTTAAAAATACAAAAAAAAAAGGCAGACTTCTTTAAGTAGATGATAATGCTGTTCAAATAGCTGATGATGTTGAATGTCATTTGGAATTTAGTTGTGAAATGTATTTTCTGAAGCTTCCACTAGCATCAAAGTATCAAAACATAAATTCACAGGCAGTTTAACTCAGCTGTTGTTATGATGTTCATTCTTTTTAGGTAACCTATATACAGTTAAATTATATATTTTTTTATTTTATTTTATTTTATATTTGCAGAATTTATTGACTGTGCTGCTCATAATTGCCTGTTTTCTGTCAGCATCAATACTGCTTTCTGCAAACTGCAATGAGCCTGAAGAATATGCTGCATGTGTAAGTCTTAAAATGGCAAGATTTACTTTGTATTTCTCTGGTATTTTATGTTCTCTGCCCTCTAAATTTCACTCAATTTGCAGAGAAGAAATTAGGCAGGGAATAGAGCTCAGTGCATTGTGATGTTTCAGGAGGAATTAGTTATTTCACATCTTCCAGAAACTTACATTGGAAATCCAAAGAGCTGGCATTCCTCAGGGTTGCTGGAAAGCTGATGTGGAAAAGAAAGCAAGATAATTCTGTTCCATGGCAGCATTGGCTATTAGAGATACACACTTCTGTACTGTCATCTTATGGGATGTGGATCTATTTAGACCTAATAGGTTGAGCATAAATTAGGTGTCAGCTTTGCTTTTTTTGGTACAGAAAAAATAAAAACTACTGTGATTTAATACTTATTAATGTCAAACTACTTTGGTCCAAACCAGTTGTGTAAAATTTAGGTAGAGTTGGAATAATGCATATGTTTCTTTCCTTGTTTGAAAAAAGCTGCCTTCTCTTTACCACCTCTCATCTTGCCAGGACTGGTAACAAAATGTCATTCACAAAATGTCATTTCATTCTCCCTTGCTGACCAGGCTCTGCAGATCTTGTCTTCCTTCATCTTCTTTTGTTATTCTTCATTTGCTCTCATCAATCAGCCCTCTCTTAGATAAATAGTCTGCTACATGCTGCTTTAATAACTGATTTTGGCAATGCAACTAATATACTTTTGCTATTAAAGGTTGATTAGAACACAGTATAAGGTTCACACTTGATTAAAAGAATGACAACTGTAAAAACTTCCACAATGAATGTGCTAGAATTATGACTTCTGATCTGTGTCTAATTTAAATGAAACTATTGATTTAAGGAGGACTATAATCTTAATATTATAAGCATTATTAATGTATATAAAATGGTACAGTGAATCTTTCCAAACAGTGTTAGAATAAATACTGTTTATGCATTTTGAAAGCACATATTTCTGTCCTTTTCACAGGTATTTGGATTTTTTGCAACTTCTGTATTTGTAGCTGAACTTGTCATAGAGATCTATCTCAGAATAAAACAAAAACGGAACGCCAAGAAACACCCTGAGAAGCCCCCTAACGCTCCGAGTGCCACAGAAAATCAGCCATTGAATAAAAAAAGATAACTTCCTGAAATTGGTTTTTTTTTTTCTTTTTTTTTTTCTTTTTCTTTTTTTTTTTTTTTTTACTGGAGAAAACGAAAATGAACTTTCAGTGCACTGTAGGTAACAACTTCTGTTTCTTTATTCTAGTCGATTTTGTACACATTGCTCATCACCAATTTTTATGGATTCTTGGTCAGGTAATGGCATCTTGGGCATCATGTTCTAAGGTACCTGGTCCTGCCACCTGCTGGGATGACAGGTACTAAGAAACCTTGGGTCTGAACAGAATAACTTCAGAACAGTAGTATGCTGATTTGATTCTCACAGAGATGACTAATAAAGGTTAATGTCTGAGGCATAAATTCTGACCTATAACCTAAAGATATTTCCTGGTTAAATGGACCAGATATTTCTATCGTGAGTTAAAAATTAGCACAGCAGAATTCATTTTTGTACTTCCCGGTGAACTGAATGCAAAAGGGATACCTAACTGGAATTTACAGGAATGTTTATCGTTAAGTAAGGGGTTTGGGATTGTTTTTACTAGTCCTGTGTCTCAGTTCTGTCTATGGAGATCAGTTTCATGTTACAGAGACTGTAGGGAGTTTAGGGGAAGGTAATGTAAATGGTATATTGAGCGACAGTTTTGCACCCCATGATTGTCAAAGTTTGGACTTGTATGCCAGAATCTTCTTTCAGATGGTTTCAAAAACTGTAACATTTGCAGGAAGAAACTTGAAAAGCCAGCAGTGGGAGAAATAAGATAAAGAATAAGTATTTTATGTGAAGCGACCCCAGAAGCAGCAATCTGAATATCAATGGCAAAAACCTTAGAGCATGTTGGTTCTACCCTGGTGAATATTACTTGCAAGGTTAATGCCACATGCAGCTTGTTTATTTATAGATAATGCTAAGTTTTGCCAGAATGGTTTTAAACCTCACCATTTTCTGTGTTTATAGATATGGCAGTAGCTTGAGACTCCTTGCTGCTGACTAGCTCAGTTGGTAAACAGGGGAATAAGCACTTGTCCCCTTGATCTGTTTTGCAAGCAACAGTCTGTAGGACTGCAAGGAAAACTACTGATGGGACACATATTGGACAGGTGACGGGTGTGTCAGACCAGATGTTGATGTCTGTAAAAGAAATGAAGTGCCAAAAAAGCATTTTTCTGATGTCTGAGGTAAAAGCAAGACTGCTATGCCTCTCTTAAGAGGAAAGCTTTCAAAAGCAGAGCAAATTACTGTAAGCCAGGAGATGTTCCAAAATAGCAAAGCAAATAAGAAAAACCTGATTGAGTGCTTGAGCCTTTTGCTGTGTCTCCCAAGGATAACTGCATTTCACCGGTATCCCAGCCTGGTGTGTTCCCAGTCCTGTAACCCATTGTGGCAGCACTGAGACCAAGCCCTCCAGAAACCGCCTGAGCTGTATTTAGGAAAGGAAGAGGAAGCTGTTTTAAGACAAAGGACTGTACTAGCAAGTCAAAATTGGTTTTTTCCCATTGCTGCCACTTTCTGATGAGTGTGATTTTGTGATCTTTCTCTCTATGGCCTGAGACTTAAGCCTAACACTACACTTTGCTTGGAGGATGCCAAATTTTGCTGGGTGGTGTGAAGCACCAAATTAAAGCCACAGCTTGGTTTTAGAACTATGCATAGAAGAGATACTTTCCTTCATAGAATTTCTGTGTTGTAAAGGAGAAATGCTCTTTGGACTGGCTTTTTTTTCCCTTGTATTTATTAGTGTCCGTTTGCACTAAAATTTAATTTCAGTCAGTGCTTGCTGGTAGCTGTCTCTGATAACTGGGTAGATTAGAGATGTTTGATTTACGAGCAATGTTACTGGTGATACAAAATATCCATAATGAAAAATATCTCCTCTATGATCTGCAATGTCTTACCCTGGGGACCATGCCCATATAAGTAACATTCCAACAGTCTTGTTTTGGTTTCTTTTTATTGCCCAGAGTCCTGCTGAATTTTTTTTCCACACCAAAATGTCTATAGTCTTTAAATCTTCATCTGTAATTGGTAGCTGTAAATATAGTGTAAGAGCAACACTGTGCTGCTAAGTATTTATTAAGCAATGCAGCACCATGAAAGGACTTTTATCTTGAGGTAATTTCTCCTGTTATTTTTCTCAGCCTGAGGATAAGTTAATGGAAGTCTAGGTTTTGGCTGGTTTTTTTCTATAGGCTTTTCCCCACCTAAGTGATGTGTTACTGATGTCCATTCTTGGAAATACAGAAAGGGATCTGTAAAGTCATCTCCTGGCCTTGGCAGTTTACCTGGCCATAGTCTGTCACATAGTAGTTAAATCCTATGGATCAAGGAGCAAGTCACAGAATGGTTGTAGGTTTGAGGCAGTTGCCTAAAATGTTTCTTCCAAACCAGTTGTTGGCTAACATGCATGATAGTGCTGTTAATTCCTGCACCTTGTAAGATGTTTTTGCTCTGTTTTAAAATAGTTGAGAAGCAGATTTGCACATGTGTGTGCTGTTTTCTGCTTCTGTGCGGTTATTTTTTAAACTGCTTTATCAGTTTCCTATATCCTAGCTTACCTTATCACTCCTAGGTCCTCTGCCCTCCCAGTCTAGGTGGGGGAGAGGCTTCCTTGCTGCAGTGACTGAGCAGACTTGTCTGCAGTCTTGACATGCCCCTTTGATGCCTCTGGTGTCAGGTGCTGGCTTTAAATGTCTGTCTCTTAATTAGACTGATCCTAGAGAATACTATTGGAGCTGGATTAAATGTCTGGTTCTGCAGGAGCTCTGTGTGTATGCTGGATGCCTCTTACTCCTCTTGCTCTCAGCAAAGCCCTTTGCTTGTTTCCCAGCCTGCTTCTGATGAAATCAGCCAACCTTATTTAAACCAGCTATTTAAATTGCTTCCATTAAGGTTGCTGATTTTGGCTTAAACAGATTAGGGATTGTTCAGGAGAGTGACAGGAGCTCTGGCAGAAGTGCTGTTGGATACAACTGCCTCAAATTTCTTCTGTTGGCAAAGTGAACACCTCTGTACATCATAACTGGTAGTAAAGCCTGTTGGAAGGAAGCAGCTGGCCCAGTACATCTATCTGGGGATTGTCTCCTCCATTCTTCACCACAGTGCTTGGCAGTGGGGTTGGAGCCTGCTTGGACACTCAGCTTTGGTGTTTTCCAGCTGAACCTGTCAAGGCTAAGGCTCTGCAACCACTTTCAAGGCTTTTTTGTAGTACCTTGAGAATCAGTGCAGAGGATTTTTCAGGATTCATGAGGACTTGTCCAGTAGCTGGACTGTGAACTGCTCTCAAGATCTGTACTGGGCATTGCATAGATTGTGAATGTTAATTTTTGTGTTTGATGTTTAGCCCACGTTAAACACAGTGCTGCCAGTGCCCTTTGGTTCTGAGTGTGGGAAGGAATTGTGCCTTACTGCTTGTACCCTGGGCTTGAAAAGAGCAGGGAAGGGTTGTGGTCTGTTACAGGTGAGTTCTACCTTTGCACCTTCCAACCTGAGAGAGCAGTGAGTGATCTCACACAATTCCCAGAGCTCAGCACAAGATGGTTTTGCATAATGGCTGTCATGGTGATCCTGTTCAAATTTGTGCAATAAAGTACCAAGCTTTCTACACAGAAGGGAAATTCTTAGTGAAAATTTTCAAAGGTTCCATAAAATTGTAGCAAATAAAGATGCTGATACTGCCTTCAAGATGAAAATTTATCTTTGTTTTAGTCTATTGCTGTAAACATAAGCAGCTCTCTGGATATTAAATTTTATGCTGGACAGAGCTATATGTCACTTTTAATACCATTAAGAATTTAAGTGATTTTTTCATTATTATTAAAGCAGGATGATAATACATTAATTTTCTATATATAAAGCAAGAATTTTGTAGTTTCCAGTGTTGCCTTGAATTTCCACCTAAATAATTTTTAAATGCCTAAATATTTTTTATCATTCTAAACCTGTGATCTTTTTTAACACATTATGTTTTCTTGATCTAAGGAACTTTATAAAATATTTTGTAATCTTTTTTTTTTAAATAAAGGTTTAGTAAATAAGTGTGTCTTGTTTTTGCTGCTATGATTTGGTGTTGCTATGTACTTTTCCCAAAACCAGCCATAGGAAATAACATCATTCTTTTGTTCCTGGTTTGGAGGAAAGAGCTTGCATTGTGTTTGCCTGTTCCTGGGGAAGAGGGTCCAAGTGGCTGGATATTCTCACTAGAAGTTCCCAGGAAAAAAAGATCTGATAAGGTCATATTGCCCCTGACCACAGGGTCCAGCCTAAGTAGTTTGCAGTAGCTTTTACATGTGGTCTGTAAGTTCCTGTGAGAAGCATAATCAGGTGCTGCTTCCTATTGTCTTGATTCCATGGAACTGAAAAAATAAAGGGACAGACTTGCCAAAGGAAGGAGCACAACCTAGCAAAAGGTGTTGAGAGCAAATAATTTATACTGATGTAGAAAAACACAGGTCACTGACTTCCTTGGTTGAGGGAGAGCCGCCTGATCTTAAAAAAATTGTTTGGCTGATTGTAAGTGGTAAGGAGTGAGGAAAAGGAAGCAAACCTGCATGTTTTGCTTTTTGGCAGGAGAGCACATTTTTGCTTCATAATCCTGCAGATTACTTATTACCTGGTGGTCATCTTGTCTGCAGGAGGAGAATGATGCTTCCTTCATCGTTGGCACAGAAACGGGGGTGCCACAGTATGCTTTTCTTTATTTTGTAACATGAAAAGATGAAATCATTTTAAAGATGGAATTGTCTCTCTGATGAAGTTGCCAGAGATGAGTGTAATCGTAGGGACTGAAAGGCAAAAAGGTCTCAAATATTTTTAATTAACTAGATGCAAGAAAACAATCAAGGCAAAATGTTGTATTAGAAAGGTATGCCAGTGGTAGATTTTACACCATGAGAAAATAACTCAGAAATACTAGATTTAATAATTTGAGCTTGACCAGACAGTATAATTGTGTTATTGCTAGAATCATAACAACCTCCTTCTCAGGAGCCTAATCCAGGCTGGTTCAGTGTAAATGACAGAATGTAGTGCAGCAGGGCAGAATATGGGCTGGTAGCACACAGCTTTCCTTTGTGAGTGCACAGGCACCACCTGGTCACTGTGTGTGCATCCTCGGCCCAGGCACAGATCCGTTTCCTTGCTTTGGGATTTTCTCCTTCCAGGGAGGAGCAGGACCAGCCACCTGCTCTCTCACACAGCTGCGGTCATGTGGAGCCAAGCGAGGGTCGCTGCTTGGCTGGGCTTTGGGCGTGGCTGCCCCTTGGATTGGGAATGGCCATTCCTAGCCCGCGGAAGGAAGCACAGGGAAGGGCAGAAACGGTTCTGCCTTATTCCTGCCGTCTGCACAAGAACCTGCCGAGAAGCTGCAGGAGGGAAGGTTGTCCACAAGAGGGCAGAGATGATCCTGGAATTGAAATCACTTGGTCTGAAGGACTCCGTCCTCTTCCCACCTTATTTCCAGTGGGATTGAAGCCCCCATGTCCCTCTATAAATTGAACTGTGCGTTTTAGGGATACTCTTTCCATTAATTTTCTTATTTCTCCATATGTCGCTTGGACTATTTTTGGCAATATAGTCTCATCAGTATTGTCCCAGGGAGATACTTTGCCTGAGCAGTTTGAAAGGGTTTTACATGCATTACTTGTGTTTTGTAACTGCCAATAAATGTTTTTAAAAATGCAAGTCGAGCTTCAGCTGCATGACAGCACCTGCACTTGAAACACTGCACTGCAGTCTTGGGGAACTTTGTGGTCTGTACTATGCTGTGGTTTTCAATGAAAGGCCTGTGGATCACAGGTGGGAGAGGAATGGAGTGAGGCGTACCTGTGCATTTCCTGGACTCTTAAGAAGTTAAATGAGGGAAGCTTATTATCCAAAAATGCAAATTATGCATGCTGGAAAAAAATCAAGGCCCACAAACAGCAATGTTGGCAAGCATAGCTGTAAAGCGTGCCAGACGGGACTTCCTGCAGTTCCAGTCCTCTCCAGGCATCCCAGTGAAACTTGCTTTGGCCAGCCCACGTGCCCTGATCACTTACTCAGGTTGTTTCTTATGACCTATTATCTCTTGGCTGAATTATTGGTGGGGAAATAAACCAGACTTGGCTGTTTTGAAGTTAGCAAGTCCTGAGGTGAGAGTCAGGCTTCATGAGGAGGTGACAGCACAAACACATTCTTCTGCAGCATGATGCATGCACAGCCAGATGGGGACAGCACATCCCCAGTCAGGTGTGCACTGCCTGATGTGCTGCACACAGGCAGGCACTATTCTGCAGTGCTAAGCCTGGGCTGTATGTCAGAGCTCTCTTTTTAGTCCTCACTTGGACTTACAGGAAGCATAACATGGGAAGACAAAAAGGATGACAACTTTGCTGTGACCATATGCTCTACCCTTGCTTAGAGAATGGTGCAATGTTGCTCAAAATAAAGCAAGCCTGTCTGCACTTCGGCTCTCCTTTTAGCTACTTCCTTTGCACCAGCTGTTCCTCTCCCAGAAATATCAGTGCAGACAAGATTCTGAAATCCCTGCTCATGTTGAGGTCTAGGTGAAGAAGGGGCAGTTACTTAATTGTTCTGTGGTCTCTTGCACTCCACTAACCAAAGGTGTGGAGCTGCTATGCTGATGTGAGCAGCGAGGCATCCTCAGCAAGGAGGACAGACTCATCACTGCTATTTTCATATTCAGTCTCCTTTGCCTGCCTGCTCAGTTTCAAACGCTTTCAGAGCACTGGGATTTGATACTCACATTGCTAAAGCCTTGCTTCCCATTCCTGCACCTCAAACCTAAACTAAACCTCCCTATCAGTGCAACTCATAGCAACAAGAGCCTTGGCTAAATCTCTGCCTGCTAAGTTTCTCAAAACAGCTGGGATAAAGAGGCTGTGGAGGCCTTTCTGAGAGGGTACAATAGAGCTCTAGAAACAACTGGCTCATTAATGTAAGCCTGTTTTCTGCCTCATCGTCCTTTTGCTCAGAAAGGCTTGTTTTATGAATGAACCAATGTTGTCCTTGACTTGATACAGTTTTGGGGTTTTTTTTTAATTGTAAACGCTTGTTTCTGGCAATTGTGTATTTCATTTGAGGGTAACAAGGGCATAATTATTCAGCTCTCATGCACCACAAACTGCTGAGCATGAGGTATTAATGGAGTGCTTTGCTGCCACCATAGCTTAATAGCTACAGCTGCAGCATTGTGCTCTTGTTTGGCAGGGGTTCATGGAAAAGGGGGATGCAGATCATTAAGCTTTATGTTAAGAGTGATTTACAGATGTAGCAATAACAGTAGACTATGCTAGACAGACAAAGCACTTCTGGTGGAAAAGGAGCTGTTACACCAGCAGAGCTGTAATTCATACTAGTGGTGGTACAGAGCCCCCAGCACCGGTCCACCTCATATAACCCCCAATAATCATAATGAAGGAAAGTTGTGTTAGTGTGATTGTGTGTGTGTGCTGGCAGGGGTAGGAGGGGAGTCATACCCCACCATCACAGCTGGCTTGCAGATGTAATAGAAGGAAGCTGCAAATGGGTGCTTTTGGCTGGCTACAGGCTTTGAGGTGGTATCAAACCCCTAGCCTGGTCCCTTTCCATCCACCCAGCTACAGCAGCAGCTCTGTTATGTGCTGAGACACAAGTGCTAGAAGTAAAAGGTGAGTGTTGCCCCAGCTACACATGGGAAGGTGAAAGCAGTGTCTCAGCTCCACCCTGAGCTGTTCCAGCTGAGAGGCCAAGCTGCCCTGGTAGCTGATGGAGGAAGAGGCACATCTGGAGGGTGAATCAGAGGGGAAGGGTAACTCCTGCACTCTGACTCGCTGCTAGGATTCACTCTTGAGAAGAGATTCTTCTCTTCCTTCATCAGATGTGCAGGGGAGAGTAGCTGAGTATTAAGGCTAGTCCCATGCAAATGGTCTCCAAGATACACTGCGCTTTTTCCTGGGACAAGGATCTTTACTCTCTTTGACTGTAAAAGTACTGCAGAAGGAGTGCTGTCTCTAATTTCCTAGTCTGACCTCCTATGCCCAAGGGTTATATGCCTCAAGTCTACACCTAGGGTGTCTTCCTCCCCTCATTCCAGTACCTTCTTGTTACCATTCCTCCTGTGCTAGAGGGCTGCCTGTCTGTGTTGCTCTTCCTGCACAAGTGCAAACATGTAAGAAAAGAACAAGTGGCTCAGACACACTTAATTTAGCAATGACTCTCCATTAGTGGCCTGGGGACATTCCCCTCTGTGGGGAGGAATGCCCCACCACCCTGCCTAGCTGCCTCAAGAGCTGCTGTGCTCTCCTTGTCTTTCTGGGAGCCCCTTCAGCACACACAGAAACACACAGGTGCTTCCTTCATCCCCCACAGGACTGCTTTTCTACACACACCCACACATGGAAAAACAGAGCACTCAGTGTGCTCCTTTTCTTCTGTGCTATTCCCTCCTTCCCAGGTGCTTGGCTTGCTGCACACTTGCCTGCCCGCCTTTGCATGGCCCCAGCTGTCTGGAGTCCCCTGGGAGAAGGGCTCTGAAGTGACAGCTGTGACAGTGCCTCTGTGCACCAGGCAGGGCTGAGATCACTGCAGGGCCAGGCAGAGTAACCCGGGGGCTTTGCAGCACCAAGTGTTGGCACCTGGGCATTCCTGGGTTACATCACACTGCAGGCAGAACTTCTTGTCACCGTGAGGAGGGCAGGACTGCTTTCTTTGGCTTGGGCTTTAGAGGTGGCACATTATTCCTTTCAAGTGGTTGCTTGGTGTCTTGCTGTTATTCTAGGTCTGCAAACATCTAAAGAGAAATAAATGAAATTTACACAATCTTGGGCACTCTGAATTCAAATCAGTCCAAGCCAGGATTATCAAA
Organism: Zonotrichia albicollis; assembly: GCF_047830755.1. Lineage (NCBI taxonomy): Eukaryota > Metazoa > Chordata > Aves > Passeriformes > Passerellidae > Zonotrichia > Zonotrichia albicollis. The sequence goes on along the minus strand of NC_133819.1, from coordinate 41,904,941 downwards.
AATTAATTTTAATTGAAGCAAATTTATCTATGTTCTAATCCTTTTTTTCTGCTTCAAAAGTTCAGGCCTTTATGGCTGGCTAGTGCTCTGAAGGATAGTGCTCTGAAGGACATACTTTACCCAAATACATGTCTCACCTGAGAGCCAGCATTTACCCAGTGACAAAACTGCTTTTGAAAATACTGTTGTGCCTTTCTGTAAGGCTGTAGTTCAGCAATATGGCAAAACCAGGTGCTGCTGGAGGTGGTGTTATGCTCAGGAAGCGATATAAAAATGTTAATCCAAGGAACAGCATTGTGCTGAGCTGTTCCCTCAGGAAAGGTTGGTAGTGCTGCTACTCTGCAGTGACCCCTGGATTTCAGCTTCCTCATCTGCACTTTCTCTTTGAGCTCTGCCCTCATTCCTCACCATGACCACACAAAAAGCCAAGGTCCCTCGCAGCCTCCTTTCATGAGCCCTCCCTATCATACTGCTGTCCCTGCAGCACAGTACAAGCAGCCACAGTCAAACCAGACCTTTGACTATTCAGCGCTGGAATCCTAAAGCCAAGCTTTCACAGCACTAAGCCAGAACAATGCCAAGGATTTTGGTACCTAAATTCTGCCTCCATATCAAACTGAAAGCTCACCTGAAAAACTGAAATCTGGCAGCCACCTCATCCCTGAGGCAGGTAAACTCCTGTGATGCTGCAACTCTTCTAATTATTGTTTTCTTCTTCTTCCCTTGTTTTTTTCCTTTTTTCCCCTCTAACTTTTAATCTTCCCACCTGTGAATTGCTGCTTCTGGGCATGCCAGACAGCTTCACTTTCACTATTAGCACAGCTCAGGCAGAGGTTTGGTAAAGGGCAAAAAACACAGATTTTTTTTTTTTGCCAACTGCCCCAAGGCAGAGGGACTGGTTCAGGCACGTGATGAGGGCTTGTTTGATCCTTAATGAATTGGCAAGTCCTTTAGACAGTAGAACAGTGCAGATATGAGATAACAAGAGGATGAATCATCAGTTAGTTAGAAATATGGCCTTTTCTTTATTTTGTGCAAGTTCTGGGGTGGTGGGAACCCGCTGCGGATGCTGATCAGTCCCTAGTGACAAACACTGATGTGTACTTGCCATACTGACTGTGAGAAACCAGTGTGCTGACCCAGGGGACCAGCTGAGGCTGATGGACTGGGCTCAGGGACAGGCAGAACAGAAATAAACTCTGGAGTAGCCTGCTGTGGGTAATCAGTGATCTCTGGAAAGGACATCATTCTTTTCCTGTTTTCCAGCTGCCGTTGTGCTGGAAAAAAGTAATTGTTCTTCTCCAGGATAGGGAGATAACAAGCACTAGTGCCACTTTCTGACCTGCTAGGGTTAGAAGGGTTTAGCAGGGTTAGAAAAGCCCTGGGATCAGGGACTGGAACCATGTTCCCAACAGGATGGCCTCGCAAGTGTGCAGCCCCGTGTGTCTGCAGAGGAGTGAGGGGTAAGCCAAGGACATGGCACTTGCACTTGCTCCAGTGTGAAACTTGAAACAGCCCAAACATGTGGGTTGCTTAAGAGCACCCTAGAGCTTTGTGGTGAGGGCTCTCTCCTGCCACTGGGGTGTAAATCTCTGCAGGCAGAAAGAACAGGATGTGGGCCTCCCTTTCTCTGCTCCCCCTCTTCTCCCTGGCTCTCACAACCAGCAGCACCTCCAGGATGCCCAGCAGGGCCCAGAGATAGGTAAATCCAGCTTTCCTTGGCTTTCTGATGGCACTCAGTCTAAAAGTAGGTCCACACTTTGCCCAAGCTGCAGGGATGGCCAAGGCCCCTGGGCAGCACACAGCCTCAGCAGCCCATGTGGCTCCATGCTGTCTCTAAGCACAGTGGAGCCCACAGCAATTTAAAATGAAACAGGGCAGAGCGTGTGGCAACTTCATGCCACGTTCCACAGCCTGTGGTCAGGTCTCGTGCATCCCCCCAGCTTTAGCAGAACAGGAAAATCCCAGACACAGGGTATAAAGTGCAGGCAAGCAGTAAAGAGACTTCTCTGTCACTCCAGGCAGATCTGCCCTTTAATAACCAGCACAGAAACTGTTAATATCTGCCACCACTTCTATTAGTGCACAAGGCACTCACATTAGTTTCCCCTCATTAGCTTTCTATGGATGTCTGCACCTGATCTTCCTTCTCTCCTGCTCCTTTTTGTGCTAGAAAGTTCCTAGCCTTCTTCCATGGAGCATCATTCGACACCCCACCAGCACACAGACACTTCCTTACAAGTTATCATTATCCTGGTATCCTGCTGCCCCACATAGTGAACTGTTTCCAAACAGTGCAACCAATTCTCAGCAACAGAAAAAGCATGCAAGTTATGCAGGTCACATAACCTGCAGTGTCTTCATCCAGCACTGTGGTCCTCAAGATTTTCAAAGCCACTCTTCCTCTTTTTTAAAAGTTTCATTTCCCCTTCTCATTTTCCTGGTTTCTACCTGACAAAAGCACCATTCACTCTCTAGCTTATCTCAAATCCCCAGAGCTCAAACATGAGGTTTCGGTTTTTTCACAGTATGAAACAGTTTGTACTACCAATTTTCTTCTCCCAGCATTTACACTTTAATTTTTCAGTAAAAACTGAATCTCAAACTCTGTGTTAGCTCAAAGGATAAACTACACTCATCTTGGAGCTGAAGAGGATGGACAACTTTTGGGTGGGATAGTTGGAGCACATCCAAACACAACAGTAGGTTTTTCTGTGGCTCTTACCTATCTTCCTCCAGTTACAGGATGTATTCTGATACTCCCCTGAGAGAAAGCCACTGCTGTGGTAGAGGAAGGAAAAAAATGACCAGGACAACAGTCTGATTCTCCACATCACCCAGAAAGCTAACAGAGTTTATTTCTAAAACAGCTGGAATCCCATATTTGCCAAAGTTGCAGACAGATGGAGCTTTCAGAACCAGGTTGACACTGAAGGAGACTTAAAACACTTTTGCTGGCAGAGGTACAGCAGAGAGGTGTTGAATTCCCTGCCAGACGGAGCTGTCATTCAGCAACCCCCGGTGGAGCTGGTGATAACAGAAAATCTGTGCTCTTCTTGGTAGACATGCTTCACAAGGAGGATTTGGGGAAAGCAAGGAAACTTTGGCAGCAGAGATGTCAGTCTTCCAGCTTGAGAGCATCCTGATTAGGAGCATCTGGTGGGTCTGTGGACCCGGCGCTGTCACAACAGCCAAAGCTGCAGGAATATTTTAGCCCTGTGAATAGGCACAAAAGCCAAAAGGGAACTGGTAACTCACATCTCTTGATCCAGTATAAGCAAGTGCACTTACAGCAAAACATATTCTTTGGATGATCACAGAACATGGTTCAGAAATTCTTTGGTCGTTAGACTGCATGAAATTCCCCTTGACTTTTTTTTCTCCATATGGTGACAACTGACAAGAGTGATGTGAGAGGCAGAAAAAAAAGCCAGCATAGTGGCAGGAGAGGGAGCATGGTTCCAGGAGAAAGTGGAAACAGCATTTTCTGCAGAGCAAGCTCAGGCTCCAGCCCCAGTCCTTAGCAGGTGCTTCTCCCCACTGCCACTGCAGGGCTGAGGTGTCAGCTGCACTCACCCTGTCTGCAGCACAACACTGCTTGCCACAGGACTGCCAAGTGGGCTTAAAGCTTAATGTGGGAAGGTTCCTACTGTCAATCTGAGGTCATACCTCAGGAGGTGAAGGAGAAATAGCACAGCCTTTTTCTTCTAGGAAAACAGGAGAGGTTGTATCCTCAAACATCTGTCATATCAGTGCAAATTAAAGCCAGAGTGCTGCTTTCCAAAAACTGTAAAGTCAGTCTTGGCAGGAGGACTGGAGATCAAGCACCCCTGTTGCAAAAAATTATACACACACATATGTGTGTGTGTGTGTGTGAGTACCTTGTTCTGCAGGTATTTTCACTCAAAGTGCCCAGAATGAAGTCTCTTGTCACATAAGGCCATTTGAGTGGTCCTGTGCTGGCAGCACAAGGAAGGCTGAGCTATCCCTGACACTGCTGACAATGGATTCCCAGCTGAGGAGAATGTTTGTTCTCTCTTGCCAGAAAGCCTTTGAGCTATGCTCATTTCTGGTTGTCAAAAAGAAAAAAATGGCTCATCCCTGGCTAAGCATAAAACACATCATCTGAAGGTAGGGGGCAGAAGTTGAACACTGTAGAAAAATAATCGCCAATATGAAATTAGTAACAATATACCTGTTACTAATGGTTATATGGCCTGTTATATGGTTTATTTGAATAATCCTCTGTGTTAATACTGAAGCACTATATCTTGGAGTGAATGTATGTACCTTCATCCACTATAAACAGAATTTTGTCCTTTTGAATTGTTTCCTGCTCTGTGTTGCTTCAAACAGGACACTTTTGAAAAGGAATAGCAAAAAGAATCACAGAAACTGTGCACCATGAGGAGGGGGATTCTTACCTCTTCAAGTTATCTACTTTCATTTACTTACTCAAAATTTTTGACATTTTAGCAGCTGGCCAATTTTCTGTTGTCAGAATTAAAAATAAATTCTAAGTAAAGATACATATATTAGGATGAAAAAAAAAAGGTGGCAACAAATAGCAATATATATTGACCTGCCATGAGGCACAAAAGAGTTTTCTGAGACAACCATTAAATTACTTAGCATTATTGATGCAGAATTTCAGACAAATAGAAAAATAAATAGGAGGCCAGAAAATGCTTTTTTCTTCAGACTGTCCCTGGTAAACTGTATAAACCCAACTTCTGCTGCACCATCATGCACTTATCCCAACAGAATAAACCAAGTTCTACTTCACAGCTAGACATGATAGGAGAAGCACCAAAGAGGAAGAGAGGCCCATGCTTCCTTTTTTCCTGCAAAGAATTCCCAGCTCACCAGAGATGGATTGCAAAAGGAAAGACAAAGGTGCCAAGAAGGCATTGTCTCAGCACTGAAGTTACATAGAATTTCATTATGATACCAGGTTGGACAAAACTGAATTGTTCTGCCTGTCCAGGCTCTGGGCAGAGTCCCCAGGAGCACGGATTCCAGCTGAGGCAGAGAAGTGACAATATCACATGCAAGAGAGAGAAAGAAGCACATTGCTCCTTTCACAATGGGCTTTCCATAAACACTGTTAAGATTACAAAGCAAATAATTTATAGCAAATGCATAGAATTTTTTTAAAGAAGTGGGCTTACTATGAAAAGGAGAAAAAAGACCTCATAAAACATTAAATGTATGTTCTCGGGTGCGTATTTTCCTCTATTTGGCAAGGGAATTTTAAAAGAATAATCTTTGCTAAAAATTCATGGAGAAAATCCCTGATTTCATCGTGTACTGTTGGGGCTAGGAAGAAGTGCTTGCAATGATGTTTTCAAGTTGCAGTTCTTAAATTTTGATGCTAGCTGAGCTGATGTTAGAAAAAGTCCACAGTTCTGATAGAAAGAGCTAACAAACGCTTGGGTCAGCTTATCCAGGCACAAATTAGTTTGTAACTGTTCATTTGTTAAACATATAATCCTTGGAAGTTAAGAATCAGGTAGGAATTTGCAGGATTTCCCTTGTGTAAACAGATGGAGGAAATCAGAAGGAATTTTTCCATCCCTCTGAAAGGAGAACCAAATGACTGTCCAAATGAGTTTTAAATAACACTTATTGCAAATAGCAGGAAACAGCCACAGCCCAGCTTGAGAGATAGAAGTTGTCTTTCTCTGAAACAAGCAGATTCTCCATTATAAACTTCTTTGGGTGGGGGGAGCAAAAAAACTTTGGTTCACAACATTGTTTTGCATAGGAATTCAAGTAGATCTTCCAAAGCTACCAGCTTGTCCAGGCTAGTAACAAAACACCCATGTCTCTCTCCTCAGTAGTGGACACTCCTCTTTGGCATCCTGTTTTGTAAGGCAGACGTCTTGCACAGGTGATGAAGTCACACAGATGCATCTTTGAAAAGGAAGACAAGTGTCACTTGTGTTGCCACAAACAAATTCATCCAATTTATTAAGCAACACACTGGAAACTTTTTGGTAAGGGGTGGGGAAGGGAGAAAAGAAAGCACTGCTATGTTCACTATTAGCTAGAAGCAAGTTATTTCGCTCCAGTAGTTATATGTTAACAGCTGTCAGTAGCTGTGACAATGTTTGTGATGACAGAAAATTTGGAATTATTGCTTTTTGGGTAATTCTGAGTCACAGCAACCAGGGCATTAATAGATTCTTCCAGGTAGACACAGCCCTGTGGCAGACAATATAAATATTCATTTTGGGAAGCATTCAGGCAGTTAGTAAGCACGATACTTACTTGTTGACTGTGTGATGCACGAAACCTTGTAGGATGACCACATGCTTATAACACAAAGTATCGTAGCCAGGAACCCGAAAGTCTGGATGAGAAAACAAACAAACCACAAATACTTATGGAGCATTAGATGACACATATTCCATGCATGTATGGACACTTTTGTATATTCAGCTACACATTTTATGGGATTAACAGACACAAAAAATAGTGGGTTTTTTTACTCCATTCTGACAAAAGACTAAAAAACCCAGAAGTTTCTGTAGTATAATGGCAGCTTATGTCTTGTTAAAACCGAAAGACAGACTGAGAGTCATGCACAAGGAGAGAGAAACAGCTGGACAGCAGCATGGAATGTCAAGTTCTGAACAAGTCCTTCTCACTAGGATTCTGCAACAAAGAAAAGACTGTTTCTAGCACCTCTGATTACTGCTCTTTTACTGCCCCATTCAAACAAGTCTTTCCCTGCTGTCTGCCAAATAAACAAGTCAGGTAGGTCTCCTAGTCTGTTTGCACCGTCAGGACTAAATTTCTGAAAGTAATTCTTTATTCTGGAGGAGTTGTATTTCAGGTCCTGCTGCTGTGAAAATACTGTCACCCACACTTGGAAGTCATGCCTCTCTCTGTACAGCCTTCCAGCCAAGAGAAGCAGACAGCACCTGCCAGAAGTCAGCTCAGAGCCTCACTGGTTTTAGCTCAGGAGAAATTATCTTGAACAGGGCTCTGTTCAGGAGCAGGAAGCGTTGAAAGCTGAAAAGTGGAATGAAATCCTTTAGGTAATTTCCAGCTGCTACAAGAGTCTTTTGTCAAAAGTTAATTGTCTTAATTCTTCACCTAAACACATTAGTTCCTGTGAGTTAAAGCAGAAGCCTTTGGTTTCAATGCTCTGGCAGGACAAATACCAACATTAGTGATGAGTCCAGCATCTGCCAACAAAATATTTTTGTTGGCACTGTGTTACAGAACATTCACTGAAATGAGCTAGAAGGTTGTTCACCCAACCAAGACACAAGTCAGGCAAGTCTGTAAGAAAACAGAGGTACAAGTGATAGATTTCCAATGGCCTACTTAATATATATTGCAATTTTAAAAGTGTCAAGCCTAATAAACACAGTCTTACCGCTCCAGCCACAAGTCCAGTTATATTGTAACTCTTGGATGCTGCTACAATCGATCCAATGAGAAGCAGAATTGTACCAATTAAGTAATGAAGAAACTCCTGAAAAGACAAGCACAGCATGCATCAGAAGGGAGACTTATCTACAAAGCATTTTGATGTGTCTCAGAAAGAAAGTAAGTTGGCAGAGATGACTCAAACCCTCAAACCCAGAGGACAAAACATAGCCAAAAAGGAAGGGGGGGGGGGGGGGGGAAGCAAAGTAAAACAAAGCAGAAAAACAAAAACCAAAACCCAGCAATTCACTTTGTGAGTGGACTTTATGCCAAACGTCAGTTTCTGTTCAAAAACAACAGTTTGGTCAACTAATGTTACTGCAATAGGATTTATTTGCTGGGTATGGATGCAATCCTTTCAATTCAGTACATTACTTCATTGCACCAAGTATGCACCTTACCTAAAGAGATGGCTCTGGAGCAAGGAAGGAGCCTTAAGGACACATTTCTCTAGCCTATATGAAATGGCATAAGTGGGAAACCAAATGCTCCTACTTCTGATAATCTTAGGAAGCAAGCACTGGATCTACTGCTGCATTTACAAAAAACTTCCATCAGCTGAGACTGGGAACCACAGGGAAGGGAGGGAAGGGAGGGAAGCCATGAAAAGCACAGCTGCAGTAAAACATGATGCCATGGGGTTTTCTGAGAGAGGACCAAGGCACCACATTTAAATTCTTCTTTGAGGTGATAAGTATCAGTCCAGGAGTCAATTTTACCTAGTTACAAGCATGGTGTATCTGTGGATTTCGATTTTGAATCCCCACAAAGCTTATGACACCAGTACAAGTGTTTGGACACTGAACATGGGTTATTTTGGTTTTTTTGTGCATAGTGGGGTGGGGCAGGTGGATATCTGCTTCCTTTATCAGCATGAGCCAAGCAAATACAAAGGAAAGGAGAGGAGAGATTCTGTCTCAAATCAGAAGATGGAATACAATCCCAAAAGGAAATTTTCCAAGGAAAGCCCAGAAGATGAACAGTCTACCCTACCAGTTTCACTCTGCTCAGGTGTTCGAAAGAGCTGAGGAGGATTTTTCCTGTAAAGTAGGCGCTGAGACCACAAGTTACTTTCCTAATTTATAAACTTGTTTTGGGTAATCAAAATCTCAAGCCTTGCATTTGCCAGAATAAATTATATGCACAGGGAGGCTTCTCTGACTAGCCCATGACGCAGCAGCAAATGGGACATTCCACTGCCTCCTTAGAGACATCAAATAAAGCACTGTGCACAGGCTACTACTTTAGGGAATCCAAGGGATGGGCAAAGCTGCAACAGAGTCATCAGAGGCCACATTAGGTGGAGAAGCAACCCCGGCAGGGCCGGAAGTGTGCCCCTCTGGAGAAATACTTCCAAGCTTTAAAAGGTGTCAGCAATGAACAACCTCTTGAACCACTTCAGCTTTACTGGCTGCAAATCACACCCCTGATTGCAATGTAAAGATCCTGCCAGGAAACTCATCCAAATGCTAGCTGTAGTTTTCCAGACTCTCTCACGTCTTCCTCTTCTGTTCTAAAGATACTTAAATGTGACTGACAATGAGGTTGTTTGTTTTGCAACAGAGCAGCAATGTTCAAGCATCACATCCTATAAAGCTTTCTGAAGCTGAGCAGCCACAAACTTCAGTGCCTTAAACTCTAGAACATTGAGGAATAATTAAACACACAGCAAAAAAAACCCAGAAGCAGCCCATGCAGAGGCAAAAATAGCATAGTCCTGTTACAGCAATGCACACATTAAATACTGCTCTGCAAAACTGTTATTTATTAGCTTACTTCACTCCTTTATTTGAATCCCTGCCTCTGTACTATCTCTAGATAAATAAGTACCTTTAGAAACAAATAGTGGTGGCACTATTTGAAAAAAAAATCTAGCCATATTCTTCAGCTAAAAAGAAAAAGAAAATTAAATTTTTCTCTCTGGTTATATATGGATGGATGGACAAACTGTTATCTTAGATCTGTAAATTGCTTACATAGTTCCCATGAACCACCACCCAACCACTTATTGGGTATAAAAATTCCTCTCTATCTCTCCAGTTGGCTTTCCCCACTCCTTTGGCCCTTCTTCAGTGGAACTAACATATGCAAGGGAGGCATGTTCTAAGAGGTTGTTAAAATCCATCATCCCACACTAGAATGGATAAACTCTTCTGTTAGCTGACCTGAGCAATATTAATGAGGAAGTTCAGGTCTCACATTTTTGCTGCTGCCTGTGGCTTCTCTGCTAGGATATGAGAGATGGATGTATATGGGAAACGCAGGAATGAGGCAGGAACATCCTGCAGGATATCCCAGGAATGGCCAGGCTGTGCAATCAGGCTGAGGCTACTATTTTTTGCTGTTGTTTAAGTTATCTAAAACCATACCAGAAAGAGGCACATTTGATTTAAATAGCACTCACAGGCTTTATTTTGGGACAGGATGTAGTACATGAATTCTAAAGCTATGATTTGGTACTTCAGCAATCCCCGAGCTGCTATAAATGACCTGAGCTAGGACCCACCTGCTGAAGGCTTGATGATCAGTTGCTTCCTTTCAATTGTCTCTTAATGAAATTATTGCCTTCCATATAGTAAATCTAGATTTATGTCTGTGCAAAGGAGGGCAGAATCAAATCCAAATCAGCTGAAAATCTTACAGTTACACAATCTGCTGAGCTGAATGCAAGGAACAAAAGGATTTGCACAGGAGGCAAAAAAGAATTGAGTGAAAGACAGCCTATCTTGAGTGAGAGTTGAGTGAAAAACAGCACAAGGGAATGGACTGAGAAAGCCCCATCAACCCCAAGGAGAGGAGAGAGGAGACAGGAGACAGGAGAGAGGAGAGAGGAGAGAGGAGAGAGGAGAGGAGAGGGAGAGGGAGAGGGAGAGGGAGAGGGAGAGGGAGAGGGAGAGGGAGAGGGAGAGGGAGAGGGAGAGGGAGAGGAGCCCAGGCTTACCGCGAGCGGCCAGCTAACACAAGTCAGCTTCCTGTAGACTCTGAAAATGTGCATGATGTAGAAGAACAAAATCATAACCAGATCACACATGGTGACAATCTGAAAGAAGCTGTATGCACTGTAATCTGTCCATGGAGAATTATTTACACTGATGAATCCAATCAGCAGCGTGATCTGGAAGACAAAAGGCACATTCAAGGTGTTCACTTTGGTGCTCAGAGGGTTGTGGAGATGATTTTAAGCACAACAAAATGACACTTAGAAACAAAAGACAAATATCTAATGTAAATGGGGTGGTCCCAACAAAATGGACAAGCATGATAATAAAGTTTTATAATTAGCCGATAAATGAGCTGAAGCAACTCCCTGGTGAAAGGGGCAATGGCCAGAAGGAAAGCAGCAGTTTCAGCTGCTTCAGCTTGAAGATGTCTCTATGTACAACAGAAAGGATGTCAAATAGAGAAATGGAACTGGATGCCTGGAGTTGCACCAGTGACTGAAGCATCTGAAGCCCAGAGACTTTCAGGAGTCCACTGAAAGCCGTGAAAATGGAGGTGTCCATGAACACACCTTTCACTTTCATTTAGTGACATTTCTCACACACACAATCAGGAGACCTAAGCTAACAGTTTTACTCTTCCTTTTCTGCCACCTACAGAGCACAAGTGTTAGTGGACTGTAAGGCAGTATCAGAGTAAATAATACAAACATTTGGAGGAACTGATTTAATTCACCTCAGCCCCAAAACTTTTATAAGTTAACACTGCCACATAAAACTATAAAGCATTATTGTACAACTTCTTACAGCTGTATGCTTGCTAAGGACAAAAGCTATTTCCTTTTTTTCTTTAATCTAAAGCTACTTGTTTATTTTATTAATCTTGCTGCTTCCACCAGCCTGGCTAACCTGGGTGATCAAAATAATTCTACCAAGAATATACTAAAATATTTTTTTATTACAGACTCAGTCAATGCACGCTTTCAGCCACTGTAATTTTTAGTTCGTCAAAAGTCAGCCAGAAGCTGTAATGATTCACATTTTAAGTGTTTCTCCTGGACATTAAAAAAGTATCTGAGGAAGCCAGCACTTCAAGACTGCACCATTCTTTCCTGCACACTCATCTTCCAAACTCCTAACCAACTGCATTCATTATCAGAATCATTCCCTTAAGATTAAAAGAGAAAAAAACCCAACCACAACACCCAAACAACATAGCTTAGATTCTCCCTAAGTGTTAGCCAGGTTTCACCTGCTCAGTTCTGAGTGGACAGGATAAACATACACGTGTACAAGGGTAACCAAAAGGTCTGTATGTACAAACTTCACAAGGACCTTCACCAAACCAAATTCCATCCAAACAGCCACATCAATGTCTTGACAGTGAACTACCATGGCTCCAGAGAAAAAAGTCAGTGCTCAGGATTCCTTCCCACACAAGTGGCTAAGCTGTTGTCAGAGCTGGTCCAGATCCATTATTTTTACTGTGGCAGTCCAAGGAGCTGATATTAGCCCTGTAAGTGAGCCCTGCTCTCTGAATCTTAATGTCAGTTAAGCAGAGTCATCTGACTTAGCCACTGAATAATAATAACTTAAATATTAATAAAAATAACTTAACCTGAACAATCAGAAGGAGATAATTTACCCTATAAGCTAGGAGCACACTCTAAGTGATGCAAGGCACAGCTATTATTTCCATAATTTAAAACTAAATTTAATGAAATTTTATTCTGTAGGAAGACTCAACAACAAGTCACAGCAAGCACTGAGCCTTACTCTTGGATAAAGATGGGATGAGGACAACATTCTCTAACCACTAAAGGCTAGAAGAAGTTTCCCTTATTTAGGTGTCTTCACAATAATCAGTTCCCAGGTTTTACATGGTAAAAATCAAGAAGGAAATGTTAATTCACAGAAATATTAAATCTGCTCACTGGCTCATTTCATGCATGAACAATTAACTTTAGCAGGTTTTTTTTCAATGTACAAAGGATAAGGAGGAGGACTGGACTCTTGAAGTACAACCACCATCCAAATAATAAAAAGCAGTGGGGAAAAAACCTTAGTTTAAGCTAGACCCAGCTCTTTCAATTTCATGGAAGCATAGCAGTATTTTTCTTTTCAGTTAAAAGGTATAAAGAAATTGAGAAGCATAAAGAAGAATGTGAGTTATCCAAGGACAGCAAGTACATCCTCGGAAATAAGGAGATACATGGTACCAATGAAGAATCAGCTCAACTCCTGACAGGGTAGAACCGTGGATTTGAACAAACATGCTTTCCATTTCAACAGTTCTTCATGACTAAATCAACTCCAAATCCAATTAGTAAAGATTCTCCCTTTTTAAAATTTAGATGTGCCTCAGCACACAGACAGGAAGAAAGCACTGCATGGCAAGAGATATTTCTTTCAAAGATTTACTTCCTTAGCATAAATCTTGCAACATGAGATTTCTAAAGAGCGTCCTCAGTTCACAGGCATGTGATTCTGTTTCATAGGACAGGTGCAAAGGGGACCTCTCAACAATTTTTTATAAAGCTGTACCCTATCTGCCACACTATATTGCCTGCAGATAGAGTTTAAAACTCACCTGTTAAAAAAAGAAAGCTAACAAATACAAGTAAGAGAGCCACCCAATATCACTTTTCTTTGAAACGGACAAATATTGAAGTTCCTTCACCAGATACTGGTTTATCATGATATACCAGGGGATGACTGTACCTTTTTCCCCCTGGGATTCTGGTTCCAGAGAACTGAGTGATAAAGTGATAAATATGTAACTGTCTGGGATACAGTTGAACATTATCTCAGAAGTCAGTCGGAGGCACAGAGAGAGAGAGAAAGGAATGGCAAAGCACTGAAGTGATCAAATGCTATGAGTGTTCTTTATGCATCTGTGTTCAGGGGAGCAGGTTTATACACCCTGAAAATAAAAACTGGAGGCACAAAAAAAAATCATCAAAAAACCCCGGGCACTGCTATTTCCATTTCAATATAGCACTTCACAGGTCATGACAGCAGTACAGATGTAATAACCCATAGCCAGCAAGCCAGGGTGAGCACAAGTACAGGTCAAGTGATGGGCAGTCTCATGAGAAGATTTCAGTGTGCTTCACAATATACACCTGGGCTCCAGACCTGCACTACAAAAGGGGTGAGGGACACATTGCAGGTACTATTATTTAAGTGCTTTCTGGTTTCTGAGAACAAAATAAAGACCATATGCATTAATCAACCCCAAGGAGGGATTTCTGGATTTAAATAAAGTTCCACATTTACTCTGTTTCACAGAAGTCAATCAGCTTAAATGAACCCACTTCTTGACTCTCCTTTGGACCAGACATTTGAAATGAGTCATGAAGAATGTTTAGGGACACTGGTATAGATCAGGAACTATCTTGCAGTCAAGGCAATGTGAACTAAAGGCAGTCAGCACTTACAGACAGAAAAAACTTAACAGAGCCTGCAAGACTTTTACAGAACCTGCATTCTCTTCCCTACTTGGAGCTGAAGATGAGGTAACCACATCCTCACAATCTGCCTCTTGAATGGCACTGACATACCTTTCCAAGCCTGAACCCCATTCTGATTGGAAATTAACTCAGATCTACAAAAAAAAAAAAAGAAACACAATTCTTTCTTTCCTGATGTGGTCTCCTTCCTAAAGCAGCCCAGGAAGCTGTTGGCCACTGTCACCACAAAAGCACATGGCTGGCTGATGGTCATTGTGCTGTGCCCCAAGACCACAAGGTCTTCTCTGGAGAACTGCTTTCCAACCTGCAGCCTGTACTGGTGCAGGGGCTTACCCTCAAACATCTCCAGATACAGGACTTGGCATTTCTCTGTGAGGAGCTTGACAAGACTCTCTGCAGACTGCCATGTTCTCTCTCTCTATGGCAGCACAACCCCCTGGCTCATCAGCCACTCCTCACAGGTTTTTCATCACCTAAAACTTTCTAGGAGTGCACTCTGCATCATCATCCAGGTCACTAATGAAGATGTGGAACAGTGCCAGTCCCAGTGTGGACCCCTGAGGTACACCACTAGTGACTGGCCTCCAACTGGACCTTGCACCACTGATCACAACCCTGTGGGCTGGGTTGCTCAGTTTTAAATCCATCTCACTGCCCACTTATTTCACCCATACCCAGTTTGTCAGCTTGTCTGTGAGGATGTTATGGGAGACCAAAACCTTACCAAGATCAAGGTAAACCACATCCATCACTGTTCCCCTGTCCACCAAGCTTGTCACCTCATTAAAAAAGCAGCAAGGCTGGTCAAGCATCATTTCCCCTTTGTAAATCCATGTTGACTACTCCTGATCACCTTCTTGTCCTTCATGTGTTTGGAAATGCTTTCTAAGAGGATTTTCTTCATCACCTCCCAAGGGACTGAGGTGAAGCTGACATTCAAACCTGTAATTCCCTGGATCTTCCTTCCAACCCATAGATATTACTTCAATCTGATCAGAATGGCACAGCTTCCTTTTGTATTTCTCAGGCTAGAGATGATAGGAAAGGACTGGACAAGAGGGATACATTCTCCTCTCCTGTGCTATAAAATGCCTCTGAAAGTGCTGGAAATGCTGCTTCTTTTTAAAAATCAGCTGGTTTCCTCCTTGTTTCTTCTTGTCCCTGACAAAGAATGAGCATCTGGAGTCTACTGGTCATTATTACACTCAGTAAAAAAACAAGAAAATGTGTATCAAGACTTCAAGGAAATGAATCTTCCACTGCAGGAAAATTCAACACCTTCTTAATGAAAGGAATCATGCCTTCATATGAAGAAGAAATTATATATAGAAGGAAGATCCAACTTCCAATTATCCAAAGGCAAGTGCATACTGGAGAAAAGCCCCATGGCATTAGGCCCAGATGCTGCTGTACTCCTCATTTTAGATGATTTGAATTCCACCACCAACTCCCCATGCTCGCTCTTGGGTGGCTGCAGTCCTGCAATTAGGTTACAGAGCAAGCTTGGCTCCAAAGCCCCTGTCCACATGGGAGAGGGCTGGGCATGCTGCTGAGACCCAGAGCAAGGCAGCCACACAACCCTCAGCCCCTCTGCTGCCTGGCTGCTCCTGTGGCTCCCCGTCCTGTCACTGGCCCCAGAGGCCACCAGCAACACTGCCCAAGAGCTGCCTGCCCTCAGGACTGATGGGCTGGGCTCTCCTGCAACACTCGGTGCTGGAGTGCACCAGCACAGAGGGAAAAGCCCAGGCCAAGCCAGAAAGTTCAAAAAATTAACAGAGAACCACCTGCTCCAAGGAAGGGGCAGGCAGGAGTGCATGCCCACCAGCCCAGAGATTACATGTACAATTTTCTTCACTAGTGTCCTGAGGATAACAAAAGAAAGGATTTGTTTTGCTCCACATGTACCTACTGGTACCACAAAGCATTTTTTGCTCATGTGGTAGATGATTGTAGTTTATCTGACCACAGAACAATTTTATAACCCAGGAATCAATCTGTGCAAGTGCTTTGTATGATCTTTTTCTACTGTCCTGCTATAATGGATGTCATAAATAAAGCTCTGGCTTTATTGCCAATACCTAATTCCTCTGTAACGTCTGGAGAGAACTAAATTTTCCACAGACACAGCTACCTGCACAAACATAAATCCCACATGATCTCCAAAACTGACAAGAACATACTCTTAAAGGAAAGCCTAATGTTCTGAGGATGAGAGGCCCATTTCCACTGACACAACAAGGGAGAAATTGTAAGTCACTGACTCTTGAATCCTGACCCCAGTTTTGTAACCCCATTTCTGTCTGAACTTCAGTAAATCATGTGTTTCCCCAGTTCAGCTCCTCCAGTCACCAAATGAGGACTAATAAAGACTTCACATGCATTGTGCTAAACTTTTTCTCTTTCAAAACTATTCAGACATGTAAAATAAAGGCAAAAATTTTGAGGACTGCTAATAAATGTCTAGGGCAAGATGGCTGTTTTCCTTTAGAGAGTGAATGAAAATAGATGCTCACTAAAAATACCCCAACAAGAAGAAACAAAAAAAGACAAGACAAAACCCCCCAAAGCCATACCAAAATACCCATATCCTTTTCCTCCCTGCTTCCCTCTCCAAAAAGCCCAAAAGCCCAAATGGACAATCAACAGATGTAACAGACAAGCAGGTGTGAAAATCATCCAAGGAGGAAGCCACACAACAAGCAAAAGGAGGAAAAGGTTCACTTTCTGAGAGTTGCTTTGACTTGCTAGCTCAGCACACAACATAAACAAAAATGAGAATACTAGCTCACTGTAAAATGGAAATCAGTATTTACTTCCTGTCTGTCACTTATTACTTAAAACCAACTGTGAGCAGTGATTCAGAAAGCACACTATGCACAAGTCATTGCAAATAAACTGGTTTTGGATCTTTATTGCTAGGACTACTTTGGTGCTCATCCTCTTGACCATCCCTGACAGTTCAGAGCTGCACATTCTCAGCCATCCCTGTGCAGCAGCTCTTTCACCACTCTGCCAGTGGAGCACAGGCTGCCCCTTCCCACTGTGGCAGCCCCTGCACAGCGGTGATGCCCTGCTGTGGGTGTGTCACCAGCTGCCTTCACAGCAGCCCACAGAGGCTGCCCCTTCTGTGGTTAAATCCACAGAAAGGTGGTTCTGCTGATAACCTATCAGTGCTTCCTGCTGAACTGGGCTCACACAGCAGCAAGGCTTCCTGCTTCTCCTTCCCTCCCCTCATCCCAAAGCACGCTCACAAGTGGGCAAGACATTGGCAGTGCTAGCTGGCTCCAGCTGAGCAATGGGATTTTCCAGCCCATATGATGTGTTCAGTGATAAAAGCCCAAGGCAAGCAGGTTTCAGGGGGAATATTTTAGGTTATGGCATTTCTCTTCCCAAGCAACCAATATGTATAGAATCATAGGCTCACAGGATGTTTTGGGCTGGAAGGAACCTTAAAGACCTTCTGTTCCCAGCCTCCTGCCATGGGCAGAGGCACCTTCAGCTAGAGCACCTACACAGCCTGGCCCTGAACAGAGTAATGGAAGAATTTACAGCTTTGCTTGTGTGCTCAGCTTTTGCTTTCCTTATAAAACTGCCATTATCTGGATCCATGGGTCTTTTTGCCTTCCTTCTATTTTCTCCCCATCCTGCAGGGGAGGGCAGTGAATGAGAGGCTGGCTGGCTGTTTGGCTGCTGGCTCACTGCATGTGGCCTACCCCTTATCTGGATTTCTATCTTCTGCGGTAGTACAAAGAACAATATTAAAAAACTTCATTGCAGAAACACACAGTCTATGGTTTTTTACAAATCCCAAGATGATGTACTGAATTGCCAGGCTGAAACTGCTATCTGACCATGTAACTTTAAGCTCTGGATAATAATTTTCTTTCTCTATATAGAAATAAGATGTGAAATGCCAACCTAACTGCAGGAGGAAAGATAACATTAATATGAAGCAAAATTGCCTCAAGGTGCCCAGTAACAGAGGAACATTATAACTCTTATCTCAAAGTTTTACCATAGTACCAGGACATACACATTCTCGTGTATAATCCACCCAGCTCTGTGTTATCTTTCCATTTAATTACTTTGCCATGCAATGTATAACCACATCCTCGTGTTTCTCAGAGTATTTTTTTCCTTGACTTTTCCCCTCTACCATATCCTCCCATAAGAAGAGACATTTTGTCTCTGGTGTTTCCTTTCCTTTTTTTTTCTGCTCTGTATTCCCCTTTCGTTTTCTTTCCCTCTATTACACTCCATATTTCTTCTCCTTTTGTATTTCTCATTCTTTCCCATCCAAATCTCCCTCTACACATGACAATGCACCCCAATTCCCTCTTTTAATGTTTCCTAACCATCTTGCCCACTCTCTTGCATCAGGGCACATATTGAAATTAGCTAACCAAAAATTAGCACCATTCAGGGGAGAAGTATCAGGGGACAGGATTCAGCATAGTGCTACACCTGCACAAACACTGCAGGCAGCAGCTCTGCCTCACCAGTTTCCTATTGGTAAGATCTGAAAGTGGTTTTCTTTTTCATCCATTGTACTCGCTGGAGGACTGATGAACCTTTGTACTGCTTTAATGTCCCTCCTCCTGAATCTGAAAAGAGGAGGACCCTGAGAACTGTTCATAAAATTGATAAAACCTGTTTGATTTCCACTATCTTAAAACTTACCCAAGTTTTAATGCAAGCAGTTGTACAGAAAGTGCGTCTGCAAATTTGGAGCAAGGGACAGCACTGACTCATGCAGTTTCATCACAACATTTTTTAAATATAAGAGCTAAATGCTTTTTGTATTTGAACGAAAAAAAGTCAAAGTTTCCAGCTTGTGACACCAGCCAAGATAGTAGATGGAATTTTCCATCCCTACGAGAGCCAATCAGGATAACTGTGCCCTGGAGAAATGTCACTGATTACAGCTGGACATTTCCAAATGTTACACCTCAACACAGTGCAGCAACACCCACATATTATTAAGTTCATACTTCTAGATGGAGTAAAATAATTTTTTAACAGCTTCCCAAATCAGAAAGATGAGCAAAGCACAGACCAAGGTTACAACTGCAGCTCAGGCAAGACTGGTCCAGCTAATTTAAGCAGCAATGTTGACTGCTGCTGTAAACGAGATTTCCTTCTCCCAGGGCAGTGTTGGAAATGTGAGCTGTAAACCCCCACCAGAAAAAGAAGATAAAAGGCACAGTCCATTTGAAACTTCATTAATGGCAGATGAAATCAGCTGCCTGCAAGTGCATGGTTCTGTGAAGCAGTCAGTCTTTGGTTGCACAATCATCTCTCAGCCCCTGCGTCTGGGCAGATTTCCTTCTTGTCTGGCTGCTTTGCTAAAATAAGGAGGCTGCCTGGCCTCTGATAAGTCACTTCTCTTGTGCACCACCATCCACAGGCTATTTATTGAAGATAAAAACGGTGGGAGGGTGAGAAAAGGCAAAATAATCTTATTCAGACCCTCTACAACACAGATAAGAGGACAATCCTAAGTACAAGCGAGGGGTGCTCTGTATCTATTAATAAGAAGTTATCTATCTGCTCAGGCCCAGGCCTCAGCGGTGGAAAAGGATGTGGGGTAATCCCAGAGCCAGCATATGAAGGACATTATTAAAGGGCCCTTGAAGCAGGGTGTCAGCCATGATCATTAAAAAGGCAATTCTTTGCAATGACTAGCTGCAATTAAGCCCTGCCTGCCACTAATCACAGGGCATGCAGGACTTCAATCCCACCCCTGCCAGCTGAACCAGCTCCCTGCCTCAATCCCACAGCTGCCTGCACACACTGAAAGGCACCACACAATCCTGCATGTTATTTACTGAAAGCTGAGGACTTCATAGTTCCATGGAAAGCAATATGATATATTCCCATCAGGCAGTGAATTAGTGAAAAAAATAAAAGCTTGTTACCCACCTCATAATTTTATTTCTTCTTCTCTCCAATTTCTTTAAAAATCTACTTAAATTTAAAACATTCCACCTGTGAAAGCACTTTCAGTAAGTTTTTCCAATCTATGTAAAAGCTGCACACATGACCCTCAAAATATTGCAGCAACTCAGTAACATTGCACAAGTGGCATAATGCAAGTTACAAACAATTCCCCAAACACATAAAATCCACTGCAAAACACTATTAATGGCACAGCTGACTGGTAGCATGTCTGCAAAGGACAGGAACAGAAATTTTAATACAGCAAATGCCCTAGCAAGGTTCTAGCTCTGGGAAACACAGCTGCTTTCCCTCTAACTTTCAAAGAAGTGCCATCTGCAACAAATGGAAATATTACTGTGGACCAGGAGAACCCTGCACTTTGCAGCTTGTTTATTTATTAATAAGGGATTATTAAGGTTGCCTCTGTGCAGGCAACCTTATTGCTGCAAAAAACCACATAAGCCTGTGGCTGCTGCTGTGGCTCACCCCACTGCAGAAGATTATCTCTCTTGCGTAGTAGGGAGAATCTCTAAATCATCTCAAAAGACTACAGGAAGTAAAAACATTGTAAGGCACTTGAATCTCCAGACTCCCCTAGGAGAAAGTGGAGTATCTGGTGATAGCAGCCAAAAATGAGGGGAATTAGTATAACCAAATCTCTCCAGATTCAAGAACTGCACAGCAAGCTATGATTGATACTTCTCTCTTCTGCAAGTCAAGCACTTCCAACATCTAGATCCTCCTGGAGAGCCACATCAGCCGTTCTGTCCATCTGGTAAAACTGAGAGTCAGACAGAAGGCCAGGAGGAGACAGTCCTCAGTGTGAGTAGGTTTGTGTAAGTGGAGAAGGACTGCAGGAGGCTGCCCACCTCACCTGCCATACCTCCTTCCAGCTGACTGGGAAGATAAACTGCTTGCAGGAACCAGGCACCTCTGAGACCACCGCTCTGAACCATTCTCAGATGGATTGTTTGGCTTGTTTGTATTGCTGGCCCATTAAAAAGTCTCAAAGTGAAGTCCCACATTGCCAGTGATACACAATATAGAAAGAGCTTAATCCATACTTGTGAGCTATAGAGATGTTATAGATAAATTTCATGGCTGCCTAAAAATGGATCCACCAATTGTGCATGGCAATACAACCTGCAGAGAAGGAGCCCGTGTTGGCTGGCCAACCAAGCCTGGCTGCTAGAAGCCCAGGGTACATTGTGTATGTTTACAGGCAGCAAAGTTTCCACCATGTTCTGGACATCCAACACGTATCTAGCAGCACAGAGCCAGTTAAAACTAAGATAGGAACATACAACACAAAAACCAGTACCCCAGGGCAACAATCATTCTAGCTAAGCTATCAAATTAGACGCATGAAAAAACAAACAGCAATCTCATCTTGCTGGAAGTCGTTGCTGAGATCAAGGGATACCATGTGAAGGGCTCAGTGATGCCTCATGCCTCTGCCTGCCAACCCTGAGCGAGCAATCTGCTCATCACTCCCCCGTAGAGATGCTGCTCACAACACAGCCCCTTCTCGCTGTCTGAGTGAGGCATTTAGTGCTTGACTGAATCAGATCTTCAGTTGACACCTGCCATATCTCTCCCTGCCTCAGAGATCACCACACTGACATCTGGCAGTCACAGACAGCAGTTAAAAAGTTGTTATCTATCATCTCCAGCAAGGGCTTTGCTAAGCCATGGAAACAGGATCCTTGAGGAGGTCTCCTTGAATAAGAGGACTCATTTACATCACCCAGTCCACCTTGTTAGCTGTGCTGGTATATCATGATTTTCATCAGGAAAACACAGGTGAGAGCTCCAGAAAACATCAAGACAATGCCCAGATGAACTGGCATCATCACAGCCTGGCTGCTGGGTCAGGGCGGGTCTTTGCACACCACAGAACAACCTTTTCTAAATGTGAGTACTCCATGCTTAGCAAGGTGCCAGAGAAGCGAAGGGCACTGAAAGAGGGGGGAAATGGGAATAGATGAGATTCCCTGTGGCACTGCTGCAGCTGGCAGCTCTCAGTGAGTGCCTGGAGACTGACAGGCCTCTCCAACAGGCTGGGACAGCACTCCTGTGTCTGCCAGGAAGTTGGATACTCAAGCAATTGCCAAAAGGCTCAACAAGCCAGCAGGTGAGAAGCAGCAAGTGGGGACTGTGCTTTTCCCGAACAAAGAAAAGAGCTCTTGCAGAGCATGATTACAGACTCGAGGAAAATAGGCCAAGTCAGTCTGCAGTTCTGCAGCTGCTGATGGTCATCTCATGTTAACAGCATACTTTTTCCCAGCTGTCAGCACTTGTGTCTTGAACTCATTAGTGGTACCCCTAAAAAACAGAAACAAAACATCAAACTGCCAAAAATATTATGAGAAAATTCCCCCTGAAGCAGCTTTTTAATTTTGTCATCACCACACTTCCATTTTCCTTAAGGGAAGCTGTGAGCAGAAGAGGAAGCCCTAAGCATTGCAGCTGCTGCTATTGTTGCAGGAACAGCAGCCAGGTTTGTTTTAGCTCTGAAAGCTGCAGACAGCTAGTGTTGACCAGTCAGGCACATCTGTCCTTGACATTATATTTATCAGATGACCATCATCACAGGCCAGGGAGTTGTTTCAGCCACAATGACCCCTTCAGGAATCTCAGTTACACAAAGGAGAGGAAGCTTACAGGTGGGTGAAGGGAAATCACAGCAACTTCAGAGTCTGAGCTCTGTGTACAGAAAATAGCAATTTCTGGCTGCTGCGTACTTTACATATGACCACAAAATAGGAGGACAAGACCACAGCACACACGATATGACAATAGCACAAAGGGGACAGCTCAGCCACAGGACTGAGTGAGCACCTCACAGGGACTCCCCAGGGAGGGCAGCAGAGGAAACACTTACTCATAGGAAACACTGTCTGGCTTTGGGGAACAACACCCCACTAATGCAGAGCAGGTACCAGAGCCTCAAGGTCAGGGGTGCTTCTCTCTCTCACTGATGGCTTCTGCTGGATCCCAGTGAGACACAACAAATGGTCCCAGCCCCTGCAGCCCTGGAGCCCAGTGAAGGATGCTTGGCAAGGTGCTCTGTGTCATGTACAGGCTCTGGGCAGAGGAGACTGAGCTTGTAAACAAGGGATTCAGTGGGGTCTGTCACCTTGTGGCAGGAGAGGAGGATGCTCAAAGGTACACCAAATTCAAACAAAGTGAGGACAGGGAACACACTACTCTTGCACATCTTAAAAGAAAGTCACAGAGCAGTAAGAATCCACATTTTTCACCACATCTTATTATCCACAGACACCATGTGACCTAAGATTTTTAAACACCACCTTAAAATTTAACTTCCCATAAAACAAATGTGCTAAGAAACCACTGCCAATAATTCACTCTGCTCGTTCAGGCATACTAAACACATCTCAGGTGATGCGGTAAATTCCTGTGCTTCATTTCCCTTTTTTTGTTATTTCAGAAAATGTTATTTGTTGACCCCTGTTCAATCACCTCTACAGAAACAATCACCTCTACATGCACAAGAGATTGCTAATGAATGGATTGCAACAAATCCAAATGGATGCACCAAATAAGCAATAAAAGATGGCTCCAACTTTGAGCTTTTAGAAAGCCCCTTTTAGTAAGTAAAAAATAAAACATTCACTGACACATTCAGAGCAGAGATATCCTAGTGTTTAGTAATGACTATAATTGCCTTGGAGTTGATTTTTGAGCTTTCTAGAGCAGCTTTGACATCAGAAAAACTACAAGTTTCTTTTTTTGTTTTTTTTCCTGAAAGAGGCAGATAGAAATCAAAACAGATGGTACAAAACCTTCTCCTGCCCAAGAGAAAAAGCAAAAGGACTACATTCTCAGTTTGTGGTTTGAAACACATGGAACCACTTCAAGCTCATGTATTTCCTGCCCTTCCATGCCAGACACCTCTTCTTGCCCACAGCAGCCTCTGTGGGTGCACTGTTCCCTAAAAACACTTATGGAAAAAGAAAACCAGAGAGCTGAAGTGAAGCTCCATTAGTTCCCTGGTACTGTGTAACCTGGTGGATACCTACACCACTACAGCTGAGAACAGCTGCATGGAGACAAGACAGAAGGGGGAAACTCCTTAAAATGGTGTTGCTTGTGGAATTTCACATCACCAAACACAAGTGTGTCAGGCTCCCAGCAAGCACTCCTTGGTTGGCATGCAGAGAACACAGTGTTTGCTTCCAGCTCTTACGCAAACACCTGGAGAGAAAAAATGGCCACCCAGAGCAGCAGCACGTTAAAAACACCACTGGCTGAGGCAGGACAGGCAGGCAGCTTTGTGTCCTCAGAGGGGAAATAACAGCACCTCCCAGTCCTGCTGGGCTTAATTACTAAGCTTGGACATTCCTTACTCGAGTGCTCCAGCTTAGTTTGGAGCCATCTAAGACTCAGATAGTTTTTTTCTATCTCTTTGTTCAGCATGCCCAGCAAGGTGCTTTTACTGCAGTTTCCAGCAGAACAACAAAAATAATGAGCAGCTATAACAGCTCTGACCTTGGCCTCAGAAAATGCATCTCATTGCTTAGCCAGTGGTTTATCTTGCACATTTTTGGGGTGATTTTCCACAATCCCCCAGAAAGCACAGTCTATACAGGACTCACAAACAGGTTTACAATTTCAGCACCTCTGCATATCACAAGAATGCCTATCTTCTGACTGAACAGCTTCATTAGAATAAAGGCAAAATCATGTCACTGACACACTGCTGCATAGAATTAGATGTTTTACTTCAATCACCTCCTTGGACAGAGAGATGTTTCAGTCTGAAGAGCAAGTTAAAAGACTGAGTAGCTCTTAGATAATTCCAAGCATCACTTGCTTTTGTGAATTTCTTTTTCTTGCATCAATGATTTTAATCAGAAATTGTTTTCTTGCACTAACAGATTTTGCTTTCTTTTAGTATTTTAAATTCTTCTGAATATAGCTCTTCAGTAAATTTGGAAACACATTCAGAAATGGAGCTTGGCTACAGCAGCCTCACTGCCAGCATTCTCTAGCCTTCAGTGTTGGATGAATGAATATTCTCTTGAATGCTATTATGCAACTATATGTTAGTATACAAATAACCCAGAGAGGTTTCAGCACACTTCAAAGTTGCTCAGAATTACAGACTGTCTTGTTGGCCATTCACTTGTCAAGTATGTCATGCTATTGTCAAGGCATACTTTGGAAATTAAATAGATACTCTGCAGGAAAGCTTTAGCTATTGCTTTAGCATTTTTAACAAGTTAAAATGACGTTGTTAAGTCAGCTTTTATTGAGTTTATCCTTTTTTCACATTTCAATTGCTTGTAAATCTTTTCTTCAGCCTTGAGAAGGTAATTTTGATTTTCTTTTTCTCTGTCTTGAGAAACTGATGGCTCACATTGAGCTGACAGAATCAGCACTGGTTTCAGCTTAAAGCACCCTGTGTTCTGAGGTTGTGCTTACTCTGACAGAGCTGTAACAGTGGTGTCATTGTGGGAACAATGGCCTTCAGTCTGAACTGTGAGCACAGTTAGCTTGGCCCAACCTGGGGGAGGTGAAAGAGAGGCAAAGGTGGCCATGGGTCACTGTGCACCTCTCAGGAAAAAGGAGTGGTCCAACAACAGTTTGAGAAGCCTGAAAACCTACACAAGCATGTGCTGTGCCATGATGGCTCTCCTACATGCGAGCTCTCAGCTCTTCAATTTTCTCTCTTCATTCTGTATGGGCACACCCCTGCAAAGCTCTGCCCCAGACACTGTGCACAGGTGATACAATCACTCCTACGAGTGCCTTAGAGAGGGGGACACCTACACAGGCTCCCCTGTCTCACAGGGGCTGGGCTGGAAGCAGGATCTCATCCAGAACAGCATCAATGGCATCCTCCAGACTTCAGCTGTAAAAATGCAAAAAGCACATGAGGCTCCAGGACAAATGCAATCATTTGAGTCTGGTTCAGTGGAACCAGGCTTGTTTCAATCTCTATCAACGCTGGCACTTGAGCCACCCTGGTGACAACACAAATGCACATTCATGCCACTGACCCTAATGGCACAGGATACCTCAAAAAACTCTCAAGAACCATCCACTGAGAACTTGCCAGGCTAGCAACAGTTCCTACAAAGGCTTACAATAAAACAAGTTAGCAGTAGCACAGAATTAGATGTTTTACTTCAATCACCTCCTTGGACAGAAAGATGTTTCATTCTGAAGATCAAGTTAAAAGACTCAGTAGCTATCAAATAATTCCACGCAGAACTTGCTTTTGTGAATTTCTTTTTCAAGAAAAAGAAACAAACACAAAGCAAATGTGCCTCAACCAAACCAGCACAGCTCATGCAGAATGCTGGAGAGTTCCACCTGTGTCAGTGTTGGCAAGCTGGCAAAAATTTGAGTAATTCAAGTCAGTTTCTCTGGTCTAAGTGTATTGTGCACACTGATACACACCACTCACACACTTGCTTAGTGCACTGCTGCTACAGAACCAAGGTGCTGCTACAGAACCAAGTGGGATCCTGCATGTATCCCTAAGAGGTCTTGGCACAACAGCAAATATAAAAGAAAAAAGGAGAAGGAAAGGAAAGAAAAAGCAAAATCTGTATTAACAACATCAAGTTAAACAAGCTGGAGCAAGTTAGATGTTGAAATACTTTACAATTTCCTGTTAAAATCAGAATGTCAGTTCACACTGGATTCTGAAGAGCCACAACTAAAGTTAGTGACACTCACATATGGAAAAGCAGCTTTCAAATTGTCTTACTGCCACACAAAATACACAAGTCTGCATAACTATGTTTTCTCCTCCATTTTATATTCAACATATTTATAGACTATTCCCCAGGCCATGAAGACAATGCATAAAATACACTGTCTTTTCAAAGCTATAATCATTCTGCAAGGTTAAAGAAATTCTCTAGCAAAAAAATGTAAAGGAACTTGCATAGGCTTACAGGCAAGAAACACTTTTTTCCTCTTAATTTCATTCTATGCTAGACACCACAGCACCCAGAATTTCAAGAGAAAGCACGAGCAACACTCAAAATTAGCAACAATTCAGGCTGCACAATCTCTTCAACAATCCTGAGTTTTAGTCCTGTCTTACAGCAGAACAGCTGGAACATTATCTTCTGTTTTCTTCCTATGATTTCCATAGCATGTTGTTGTTATACATTAGATTCATGTCACTCACACATACATCTAATCGTTAGGGTTTTTATCTTGCAAGCACAGCAAACAGCCCTCAACGTTACAGTAAATGATGAAATGTTTCTTTCCTGCTCTCTACAACATCCTCTACTTCTTGGTAACGGGGATGAGAAAGAAAGAGAAAACAAAACTTGTAACATTTCCTCTTCACAACCACAACCACTCAGAGGCCCAGCATACAATTTAATGTGATATATATCTAACACAAATGACCTTACCTTTCTGCTTTGCCAGCATAAGGGCTCTGCTTCTCAGTAACACTACAGCCACACTAGTGCAGGAATGTCTACAGACTTAGCAGGAAGAAATCTTTACCAGGAAAAGTTACTGCCAACACTTTGTACTAGGAGAACTGAATGCTCATACAAATGGAGCTGTGGGTATAAATACTGTCTGAGAAGAGATAAAAGAGAACTGCAAAAATATTTAGCTCTCCCTATTTTATTGGGTGCAGGAGTATATTTAGAGCTAATGTATCATGGTTATTTCTACAGGCTACAGCACAAACATTTGGTTTTCTTATGGAATTATTTGAGAAAGTGCTATTGTGATATGTGATATTGCAAGAGGTTCATTTGCCCAAAGTTCCTTGAATACCTGAGGTAACTCCTACTGATGTTTACAGGCAAGATGAAAAGCACAAAAATATAAGAAGGTGAAACTGAAAGAGTGCAAAGAAAAGATAATTTAGATTATTTTAACTTCTGTTAAAGTCACCACAGAAAACCAATTGCTTAAATTTGGATGAATTTTAGATTGAATAGCATTGATAAAATATGACTTTATGCAAAGTATGTGAAGCATTACATAAAATTAGATAGATTTACATCCAGCACATGAAAATATGCCAAGCATGTAAAGAATGCACGCACTTAATACGCACACCAGAAACTGACATTACAGCACCAATACCCATGCTGGGCCAGCTTTAGGAGTCACACCTCGGAGCTGGAGAGACACCAGAGCAGCATGGAGGGCAGAGAGGATGAGTTATTTCCAGCCCATAAAAGGATCTACTCTTTCTACACTGGTGAAAGCAAATAGACTTTCAGCTTATCAGTAGAGCACAAGGCTACTGCTTTAGGGCTACAGGTTCAGCTGCAATGTAGACACATGCTCACATGTCTCCTGCAAAGACTCCCCAGATCCACTCAGTGGTTTGGGAAGAGCCCAGGACAGAAGAAGGCAGCAGACATCAACTCTTTGTGTTCCTACAGCACAGAATCCATAGTGAGGGACAGCTCCGAGGTCTCATGAGGGCAGGGCAGATGCTCAGCAGGTAGAGGCAGCCATGAACAGTCATGGTCAACTTCATCTCCTGTTACTGAGGGTCACTTCTAAGGGCAGCTGACAGCCAATAACAAACTGGAAGAAACCAGGCAGCTTTGAAAGAGAAAGCTGAGGATTTGATGTTACTCCTCAATAACTTAGAACACAATGAATCCTAACTTTGAATGTCAGCTTAGAAATCTAATAATCTACACAACTTTAAAAAAATGACCAGACAAATACAGGCAGGGGGAAAGAAGGCATTGGGAGCTTACAAAAGATGAAGGCAACAACTCCAGGATAAAACTCTGCCAAGGCACAAGTTTTTGCAGGATGAAAACGTACGTGTGGAGGTATCCGTACACGACGTCTTTCATGCTCTTTCCTGGGCATTATCACTGCCACAACCGTAATTAAGCTGACAAATCACCCCTCAGATAATTATGGCCCATAAAAATGAGAAAGAGCTTATCCATCTGTTAATCTTCTCCACATCTGCATGGAGCTGAATTTCATGCACTGACTTAAGGCATCAGCTCAAAATCCTGGCAGCATTCCACCATCGACTGCTACTGAATTTCAGCCACACATCCCTCCCCGTGTCACTGGGTCACTGCTGGAGGTCTCTGGCAGGCAGGGCACTGAGCCAGCAGCCTCAGCTGTGGTGCCCAACTCTACCAGGTCGCTGTGGGCACCGCCACTTGGCCCCGCTGCCTCCTAAAAGCTTCCCCACACTACGGAATGAGCGAGGAATGAGGCGCTGCACGGCACGATGTGCCATCGCATCACGGTGCTACCGCTGTTAGTAGCAAAAAGTTAACACTGCCGCTTTGGGCTCGCACACGTCCGTCTGCTCACAAGGGATCACTGCTGCGTTAGGAGGAGGCAAGGACAGCTTCCTACAGACGCTCTGCCAGAGGAACGCGGGTTTTGGTGCTGCTGGCAGAGGGCTGAGGGGCCAAACCCGCGCGGAGCCTGAGGGCTCTCCGGCCGCGCCGCCACAGGAGCCGTCCGGCCGGGACGGGCGCGATTCCCGTGGGCTGCGAGGGCCCCGAGAAGCTCCGGCAGCGGCCCCCGCCCCGCTCGCCCCTTACCATCTGAGCCACCTTCAGCATGCCGGCGCAGGAGCGGAAATAGCCGCCGTCCATGAGCTCCGCGTCCGAGCCCGCCGAGGAGGAGGCGACGGTGACGGGCGGCGGGGCGGCGGGCCCCGCGCTGCTGACCCCGGTGCGGATCACTCGAGCCCCGTGCGACATGGCTGCGACCGCGCTCCCCTCGGCCCGGCACGGGGATCGGGACGGGACGGGACGGGATGAGATGGGACGGGGCGGGGCGGGGCGGGCGGTGGCGCCCCGGGGCTGGCGGGGCCGGGCGGAGCGCGGCGCTTCCCCGCCCGCCCGGGCCGCGGGGCGGGGGAGGCCGAGGGGAGCCGCCGGGGCTTCCCGGCCGCCGGGGAGACGCCGCCGCACCCAGGCAGGACAGCGGGTCCGGGACAGCCGGGAGCGGGAGCTGCGCAGGGAGGCTCCCCCCGCGCCCTGCAGCCCGCCCGGGATGCATGGAAACAGGCCGGAGGGAGCGGGACCCGTGGAAACAGGCCGGAGAGTGCGGGACGCCTGCCGGGAGGGAGCTCCGCACCGAGCAGCTCGGCGGGGACAGTGACAAACCCCTGGGAGGGGAGCGACTCCGGTGCTTCGCTGTGGAGGGAAAGCTGCAAACAGCGCCTTCTCACACGGCTCCCACTCTTGCCAATCCCCCTCCCAGCCCTCTGATTCTCGGTCTCATGAAAGATAAAAGCCATTTGCGGTAATGGGCAGCAACAGGTAAAACTATAAGGGCTGTCCAGATGTCTCAGGCCCAGCGTTTGAATTAAATCATACAGCAATTGTAATGAAACGCAGCAGAGGAAGCTATGTATTTCTTCATGTTTAAAAATAACTTGTTCTGCTTTCTGACAAGTGAGGTATTAGCAGGCCTCTGAGCTGGGCATATGCCACTTTTGTACTCACTGCAGTAGTGATCCCATCTTCTGCTGCTTCATTCTGCAGTTACAACACAGATTCTGTTCATATTTAGTATTGAATGAGTTCCTTCAGCAAATAAAATTGTCCTAAGAGGGAAGACGTGTAAGCCCAGGTGACCCCCAACACACATAAGGCCCCAGCATAAGCAATTTACTTGGAGCAAAACAGGTTTGCCAATGGTCCTCATTAGATTAAGCAGTACATAGTTCTGGACTTCTGTTAAGCCATCTTGTGGTAGCAGTAAAAGGTATTACCTTTTAAATGTGGTCCCACCACATTTTATCTCATGTCACTAGATATCAAAGCTACAACACTGGCTACTGCCACAAGAGTAAAATGCTAGCTGCTGAGAAATAAAAGAAAAATTTGTTCCATTTTAAACAGCTGTTTCTGTTTGTTTTGTTTTTTTCTCCTTACAGTTCCCATTCGGAAGCATGCATGGCTACAGGTCTCTATAAGCCCTGTGGAGGAAGGTTCCAGTAATTTCTTTACTTCCTATTTAGAAATACGCAGTTTTACCTGCTGGTTCAGCTTCTTTAGTTCTCTATTTCTTTTGAAATAGAAGTCACACAGTGTGTGTGTGACTGGGGCCCTGCTGATCTGAGTTCAGGGCAGTGAAACAGAAATAACTTTAAATTAATACCAGTGGCATAACAGACATGTTTTCTACCCAGCAATACAGGCATCTTCTGTGAAGCACTGGGACAAAGTCAGCCTAACTCTACTGCGTTTGAAGTTTTTATTAGTTCTCATGCTCTTTACTTTGTCTTGTTAGGGACATTGTGTATGAGGATGAAAAAAGGTGCTGACAACTCCTTAATAAATGAAAATTAATGGCCATAAGTTGACATCAAGTACCCTTATGTATGTGACTTAGATTTTTCAGAGACTTTGTCTGAAACAAGTTAGTTGCAAGTCAAACACCTTCATTTTGCAAGTTTATTAGCAGTTTGTTTATTCTTCTAAATATCTGTATTAAGCATTTCATTAATGACTTCACTTACTAGTTGTTCTTTTAAGGCTTCTTTCAATCTTACAAGTTCTAACCTACAGCAGATACAAACCATGTTTTAATTGTTATATGATAAACCACACCTAGCTTATCTTCTTTATCAATATTAGAATATACAAATGCATTAACTCATACTTTCCAAATCAATATTTAAGACCAGTGAATTGGAAGATAATCTTTTGGGTGCTTATGCCTTTCTTCAGGCCTGAAACTGGAAGAGCAAATTCCAAAAGGAATGGTCAGCTTGTGTTGACTCCTCCAATTTTAACTAGATATTCAGAGCATTTCCAAAATAAGACAGTTGGTACCTGGGCAACAGATGAGAAAGAGCATGGGAAGTAAGATAACTATCTTTGTGAAAGGACAGAGCAAGGCAGGTAAGTTATGGTTTGTGAAGAAAAAAAAAAAACAAAAAACAAGTCCAAGTACAAAGCAAATTTTTGCCTAATATGTATTTTTTAAAATTCAGAATTAAGGGTTCAACTCACAGATTTGTCTTCGGAAGTCATTCTGCAGATCTTCCCCTGAGGATCAGCACTGAAGTCTCAGAGAGCATGTAGATATTTTGCCAGAATCACTCCTTATCTGGTTTTATCTTACATTAAAGGGCAACTCTGAATGTAACACACAGTTGCCATGACACTTTTAAGTAAACTGGATGAAACAGAACCTCCTCTTAGCTCTCCTCCCTCTTACTGCCTTTGTCCACAAATGAGGTCTGGGTTATGAGTTTAGACCAAACAAACCATTGCAGTTACTTCAAAATCTTGAAATGTTTGTGCAAACATAGTTACATCCTTTGGAGTTGAAATAGATACATCAAATATCAATTAAGAAAGAATTTCTATCACTTCTGAAGCTTTTTGACTGATGAGAAGTCACTGATGAAATTTTAATTTTGGCTATATTTCTAACAGTGTGACTGACAAAGTCACACTTTATCAGTTGGCACTTGGATCATTTCAATGCCTTTGATTCTTTTTATTCCCAGTGATGGAAAAGAGCATACGGGGTTTTAATGACACATTTTATCTGTGTAGATAAAATGCAGAGTTGGTAGCCATTCTTCCCTCTCACAACTGGATAAATTTAGCAAGCAGCAGACAGCCTGACCTATGTTGTGTAGGCCAAATGCAATTTGTAGACAAGTATAGGTTTTTAAATAATATCTTGGCTTCCCTTACACTGAAATCTTATGACTGACAGATAATCAAGAACAAAAACATGTGATCGAGAAGGGAATTAGCTGTCTGCTGATAAATCTTCTGCAAGGCACATATGTAAGTAACCACACACCATTTATTTACAAGGAGAAATAAAGAAGATTTTTTTAAGCAGTAAGGTTTCTCTGCTGCCATACATTATCAACCAAATAAGCTTTTGAAGACCAGAAGGGAATCCAAACCTTCTTAATCCAAGAATAGAAGGTTCACCAGTAGTTTTAAATGAGGAAAGCTTTAAATAACATCATAAAATAATCACAAACTTTCACTCACCATGTAATTTCTTGAAAAAAAAATCCTCAGGTAATTTGTATTTGAAAGTAATTTTCAAAGGCATCTGTTTTGAAAGTCATATTCTGTCATACTTCTGCTTGATTCAAAGTTATTCAAATAGGAGTACCAACTTCATTTGTTAAACTAACAAGTTGCAGATGATGCCAGTAGACAGGAAAGGAGGGAGGAAATTCCTTTCTTGTAGCACTGGTGTCTTGACAATTCTGCTGTGGATTTAATCTCTGTATCATTTAATAGGATTTAGAAGCCCAGATTTTAATAAGAGTGAGTAATGGCCTAATCTGAGGAGAAGAAAACCCAAGAAACCAGAGTCTGCTGAGAAACAAGAAGTGTTTGTTACCTTCAGCCAGAGATTTGTGATGCCCTCAGCAGGCTGAGCACTGAGCACTAAGGGGGTGTTGTCTGGGCTCCTGCTTTGGAGCCTGTTGGATCTGAGAAACCTGTTAAGATAATGTGTTCCAGGAACAGCATTTCTTCAGCTTCAGACCTACAGTAACCAAAAGCAACCTCGTGATCTGAGGAGCTGTTAAACTATGCACACTGACAGGATCATCAGAATTCCTGGTAGTATCTAGTGTACTCTGAAAAAGAAATTTTAAAAAGCAAGCTTCTACTCTCAGTTTACAAAACATGTACAGTTGGATCATTTATTTATTTATTTTTTAAACTTTCAGGTGGGTTTTTTTCTGCACAATGTCACTTTTTCATACATAATAATGATACAATATCAATCTTAGTTTTGGTAGCCTTCAGTATCAAAAGTATAACAGTAACATTTAAAAAGTTACATTCACATACATGGCACATTGAGTAAGATTTTTTAAAGGTCTAGCAGTAACAACTATACAATGTCTAGAAAAATACTATGTTAATTTTAAAAAAAGCAGTATGAAATTTTATTATATAGTACAAAGTCAGGTAAAAATGTCTCTAAAGATGGCATTATTATAAATAATCAACTGATCTCAGTTTATATCGTGTCAATTCTAGGAGAAATGTTCAAAAATACCTCACCCCTCTTCCAAGCTTTTCTCAAAAATTAATAATCCTCAAAGGACTTTACACAACATAATTCACTTTAACAAAGTATTTACTGCAAAGTTCGTGATCGCCAGGATATAAAGCTGAAATACGTATTTCCAGCATAGCAGGAGGTAACCACAAAGGCAAAGAACTGTTGAGAGAGAGGAAAAAACAGATTAGGAAATAAATATATTTGAAAGCACTGTAATTTCTAAGGGAAAAAAAATGTTATGGAACTTGGGTAAAAGGAAAATAGCAAGCTGATAAAAATGGCACACTCTCACCTCGTGCCTGTGTGGCCATCACAGCCAACACTGTGTAAAAGTAAGCTTACACTATGCCTAGAAGTATGGGCTTGGAACAGACAAAACACGACATATTTCAACTTTTTTAATAAATTCCTCATTATATAGTCTCATATCTTACAGACTGGACTGCCACCAATCTAAATACTTGCCACTTTTAGAGACAGAGGAATTGTCTGTGGGACAATGTGAGCTCAAGCTAGCACTCCTGCCCTGCTGCTGTGTTCCAGATATTGCTCACAGCCCACCTGTACCCCAGCATGACTCACAGTGCATCTGTTTGCTTACATAGAAGGCTTGGATTTAAATGCAGGCCCAGATGTGTTCTCAAACAGCACTGCTGATTAGCTTACCAATTCCAGAGGTCCTCTACTGATGGATAAAAATATTCCTCAGTGACAGCAACCACGCTGTCATGTTACTACGTTATCAGAAATTGATACCATTGTAAGCCTTCTATAGCAGGCTAGATTTATTTCACTTGTACTGGTAAAGTCCAATTCAGCACTAGTGCTTAAGTTCCTGTTAATCACTGCATGTTGCTCAAAACTGACAACATTCAACACGGTCTTAACGAAAATACCAGAATGTTTTGTGCTAGTAACTGAATCAAGTAAAGCTGTCACTGCAAATAAGATTAACACCACTTTTCTAAGAGCTGAGCAATGATAGGACAAGAAGGAACCAAACACAAGTTATAGGCAGGAAATTTCAATTAGATATTAGGGAAAAAAAAAAAAAAAACCCAGCACACAGTGTGAGTAATCAAACACAGGCATTGTGGAATGGCCATATTTGGAAATACTCAAATTCAAGTGGACAAGGCCCTGGTAAGCTGATATGAGTTAGCCCAGCTGTAGGAGTGGAGAGAGTTGGGCCAGATGGCTTCCAAGAAGTCTCTTCCAGCCTAAAAATATTTTATGATTCTACAGTTGTTCCTGGTTTATATGCCATCATTGGCATGGGTAGGCACTGCTGAGCACAGTAGACACTGTGATGCTCACATGCTGAGCATCCAGGCAGAAATCTAAGCCTTTTAACAGGGGGCTCTTGGTGAGCATTGTCTAATGCTAATTTAATCTCTAACTCCAAAAAACTGTAGATGGTGATGTAAAATCTTATTACAATA
The DNA here is from genome assembly GCF_047830755.1 of Zonotrichia albicollis. Taxonomy (NCBI): domain Eukaryota; kingdom Metazoa; phylum Chordata; class Aves; order Passeriformes; family Passerellidae; genus Zonotrichia; species Zonotrichia albicollis. Next base: position 41,869,679 of record NC_133819.1, on the reverse strand, counting down.
AAACACTGGAGCATTCTTCTTTTTCCAATGATTTTGTTTCTTATTAAATAAAAGCTCCATCTAAAATCTTTCTAACAGAATGACTACTGGGGATAGATGATTTGCTAAATCCTCTATCCCTGAAACCCTTAATGGATTTTGAAAGCAAGAATCCATATTTAATAGTTTATTTAGACACTGTGTTAGATAAACATTATTAGGAAGTATTAGAAGAGAATCCAAACCTCCCATGAGACACTGAGCAGTCATGCATTTTGCATAAAACCTGAATCAGCATGGAAGCTTTATCTAGCAGCAAGCAAGCTCCTGTCAGCTGCAGTGGCTGAGTAACAGATCTGTAGTTACAAACTGCCAAGAGGAGAAGACCCTGAACACCACTGAAATGACAGGGATTTAATGATCCAATTCCCAGGACAAAAACAGAGCAGGTGCTCATAGTTCCTGTGTTCATGGCCATACAAAAAAAAGCTTTTGACAGGATTTGTGAATAGTCAGTAGGACAACTGCAGAAGCATGAACACTCACTAATTTGGAATTCCTGTATACAATTGAATTTGACTCCTGTTGCCACAACATGAAATAAATTCTTCAACAACTCCCTTCACTTTGCTAGGGAATGTGTTCACCTAACTCAAAAAGTGATAAGGCTCTTTTCTATTCCTTTTTTAAGTTATTTTTTATCCACTTTGACTGTTTTGGATTTCTAAATCTAAGCACTAAGATAGTAATGTCAGACTAATTAGTGATTTAATCATGTTACATGATTTTTCACACGTTGCCCTTACAACTCAACCGAAAGATTATCAAAAGTTGAAGCTGTAACAGGAAGATCAGTGTGAAAACAGCAATACCATTCCAGGGCTTTGTGGACAATGCTGTGTGGACAATGTGGACAATAGCTTAGACCACAGGAAGCTGAATGCATCTTATACATAAGTATGCAAAGTTAGCTTAGTTTAAACTGCTTTTGAAGTTGTCCAGGTGCATTGGGGTGACTCGATGCTCACACAATCTTTTTTTGTCTGTTCTGATGTGCAGGCTCTGACCTCAGCCAGAAAGCTGGTAATAAATGGGGACAAGGGAGGAGGAAATCACTGTGATCTTAAAAACATTACTGCCTTTTCTGATGTGACTGGCATCTCCTGGTGAAATTTCTAGTCACCTCTAAAAACTATGAACTAAATTGCAGCTACTTACAGGTTTTGCATGTGACCCCTATTACTCTGCAGCTTTTCAAAATGCAGAACACCTGCAACTTCAACCCATACTTCAAACGAGTCTTCATTTGCTATAACTTTACTGGGTGTAGAACTGATTTAAACAAAAAATGAACTCACTGAAGAAGCTGCCCAGCTGTTGTAATTGTGATTGTCCAGATCTTTGGTAACTGAAGATGCATCTACAATGGCAGCAATGAGATACAAAACAAAGGCACTTCCATTAAAACACAAACCCTGTTGAAAAGACAAACATACATCATTAATATGAACAGGCATTTGTTTTCCAACATTACAAAACTCTCTTCTGAAATACACTGAACACATGCAGTGTACACCAGAAATGTCATTCTTAACTAACATTTTTAACTTTTTGCCTTCTTCCATGTTTCTATCTGTAAGATTAAGATTTAACTGCTTTGAAAATCCATAAACATTGAACGATATTTTGGACAAGCTGTTCTCTCCATCACACTAAATCCAGAAGAGTCAAAGTCGGTGTGCAGTGATTTTCCAGAAGTGAAAACAAGGACTCAGTTTGGTTACCACAATCTAAGGGTTAGGCAGTAAGAACATGACTCTACATGATAAAAAGCCAACAAAGAAACAAGACCAAACTGCACTTTGATTACACTTCTAATCTACACAAAGATAGGAACCAATAACTCCTGGCATATGGAGAGTGTTTATAAAGCTTCCAAAACTTTGTTTTCTACACTACTGAAGGACATAGAGAGTGACTTTTTTTCTCAGCTGTATTCTTCCATCTCTCAGTACCTTTCACTTCTGACTGTTTTTAAGTGGAGAAAGAAACAGGTAAATCCAAGGAGGAGAACAGTCTGACTGGACTACATGGGTCATCATGTAGTCATGGCAGATGCTGTATTTTCTCTTTCAAGAGGCAAAGTTAATGTCTCAGGGTACTTATATTTATTACTAAGAAAGAAGCAGAGCAGATAACAATGACCTCACATAACCCTACAGAGAGCAAACAAAAAGTTTGTTTGGTTTTTCCATGTGAGAGAGAACAGGAAAGGAAGACAGAATAGATGTCTAAGAAGATGAAAAATGTATGTATGAAACTTTGTCCTTTGCTTTTTTACTACTTGATCATGGAAGTTTCTTCTTAAAAAAAGAAAAGTTAAATCCTTTTAAACTCTACTCTGCTACTTGTCTAAGGCATACGGATTTGTGCCATGTTTAAGTGGAATGCCTCTGATATGCTTTGCATCTAGTTATGATTGCAGGAATGGGTGACTCAATATAGACATGGTCTCCTCATGTACATAATCAGCTCCTTTCAGCTTCTGACCCCACTTTTTCACTCCAGACTGTCACACAAATATAACCCCTAACTCTGTTGCTCTAGTTGCCTAAATATTGCCAATAAGTTGGGGTGCAACCCTAACTTATTAATCCCCACTGTGTGACCCAGTGGATGCTAGGAATTTATGCCAATTACCCACAATTCAATTCACTTTTAACCAGCTTTGGCAAAATCTAAAGAAAGCTGCAGCTCAAGAAGAGAAGTTAAGAAGGAACAGTGGAAAATACCCACTTATCCTTTCATCCATCCCTTCGCAGGGAACTGGGCTGGGCAGTGCCTCAGCATTCAGATGGAGTCCAAGGACTGGCACTTGAGATTTGATTCACACGCTTACAAATGAGTGGGGGTTCATCTCACTTATATCAGCTTGTCTAATAAAAGGTACTATATCTATCCACAGATCTCTCCCCTTGTTTTATCTGGGCAGTACAGCAATAAAATATCAAATTGTCAATTTTAGGATGAGATGCCAACAATTGGCAGGTTCTGGTGAACTTCTGTAAAGCACTGATTTAGAAACCCCAAACTTGATTACCTAGAGTATTTGTTGTTATTTTCAGATTTCCCATTCCAAAAAGACTCAATTACCCTGGAAAGCTACAAATCCCTGCAATATCTTGTCATGTAGAAAAAAGAGAAAAGCACCTAATTTCTGCAAAGTGCTGCTCTGGGAAATAACACTGTTGGGGAAGATGGAATGCAGTGCAAGCTGATTGGGCCTTTGCTGCCAATATATTACTCAAACCAAATGGTTCATGCTAAATTACCATCTGCTTCTTAAATTCAAATCCACCAGATTTTAAAAGCTTCCATTGATTGTTTTAGCAAAAAACTTGCATTATGAAGGAGAGTCAGTTTTGAAGCACATCTTTTGGGTTAATTTGCAGTAAAAGTAACTGCATCTTAAGCAATTTGGTAATGTGCAAAAAGTGAATTTATGACAGAGATGTCCAGATGTAATTTTGGATACTGCATACAATAGGAACAGTTTGAGCTAACTGTCACCTAAGGAAGCACAGCAATAACTGACAGATACTGAAATTCAGGATTCTTCAGAGAATAGGGTAAAGGTGGGTCTGAACTCACTCAAAAAGGTGTGTGTCATGCTCTTTCCAACAAAGACTTTAAAAGCACCTCTCTGAAAAGAGACTCAACGTTCCTCTTGGCCATACAGGAGCAGCAAAGGACCAGTTCAAGGGCTGTTCCCAAAAGCTCTGTTCCCAAAAGCTCTACCTTAGGGCAAAACAAGCTAGAACACAAGCATCTTTTATTTGTTTTGTATTTATTTTCTCTTTAAATGACCCTTTTATATAAAAGAAGACTACCTTTTGGACTTACATTTATTTGGAACTCAGAGCAAGAAATATACTCAATATGAAATAGAAACAAATCAAATATTCCAGTTTGTCTGCCACATAGATCAGGGGCAACTCATTTATGTGCAGTTGCCTCATAATAGCATTCAACAGATGAAAGAAGGGTAATGACCAAAGCTTTATTCAAATGGATATAAAGATGCTTTCCTTTTGAATGTACTTTACTTACATGTAATGCAATGGGAAAAAAAAAAAAAAAAACAACCACACCTTTAAATATACCCAGATACATTACTGCTGTAATTGAAATAATCCAACATTTCTATAGCAGTATTACAGCCTTAATGGTAATTGCTGGTTATGAAACTCAAAAATAGAGAAGCTATCTGAACATAATCCTGGTTGTTCTTATTAGTAATTGCTATAGCTGGCTATTTATTGCTGCAGCAAATGGGAACACTAAAAGAGGAGAGTATTCTAGTATTCAATTTTAGTCACATCCACAATATAGCTGATAACAGGCTGTTAGCAACACAGAAGCCAAATACATTTCATCATAGAAATAACAGAATCCTAGTCAATAATATTTAGCTGTTAAAAAAAAAAAAAAAAGAACAATATCTCACTGAATCCAATGAATGCAAAGACAAAATTTACAGTGATTCTTAGATAGGTCACAAATAGCCAGTTGGCTGAAATGACAATGACTTTTAGGATCTACTATCCCGAAGACCAGGCTGTTATGCAAATGAGGTAAAAATATACTGTTGAGAGTTAGAGCTGGCCAGGTTTGCTCAAACCATAAAAACTGGATCTGCATTTTAAGTGCCTGTGAATTTTTTCTGTAATTACAGTAGCTGTTTATCTGATTTGCTTTAACTCTTGAGCTCAAAGCAAAGGATTACATGGTACATCCTTTACATGGTACATATTTTACATATAAATACTTTTCAGCACCATTTTCACAGCAGACTACATATGGATTGTCAGAGTGTTGCTACCTCTGAACTATCCTTGCTTTAACTTTAGCAGAGGAAGACTCATGTTTTAAGAGCCCAAGTCCTGTTTCTAATGCATGGTGTTGATTCCAGTAGGGATTTCTGCTGTTTAAGCCATATGGCCAAGTCTGTTACCTCAGAGGCAGCAACAGACTCATTCTTCATGGGACATAACCACTACAGAGAGAAAAAGAGGTCACTGTGCATAAATATCAGTCACACACACATTAAAAAAATCAAGTCACTACATCAATGGCTGAGCAAAATGGTGAAACATCATAGAAAAAGTGCTTTGAAAGTGTCTGGGTAGTATGAAAGTTAAATACTGCAGCCACACAGTAATCAGGGAAAAATCTGCAAAGAGTAGAGTCGGTAAAATATACATGTAGAATGCACCAATATTTTATTCTCTTCAAAACCCAGCAAGCCTGGAACAACAAAGAATGGGTATATTTACCACCATGGTCCATGGCACCTGCGGGATCCTGGTGTAGGTCATTGTCATGTAGATGATCAGAAAGAAGACGGTGAGAACCCAGTAAAACACAGCTACAAACATCACCCAGCCAAAGGCTGGATAGAGAAAGTATTCTGTTCCAGCAATCAGGGTCCACACCAGCAGCCCCAGCACCTGCAAAAGTTATGGGGAAGAAAGAAAACTGTCACACAGTTCTAGACCTCAGACTGCCGTTCACATGAACCATTTGATGAGCTGAATGGGGATGCTGCACTGGCAAAATACTGATCTAACAAAAAAGAACATATACAACTGGTATGGCTGTGGCAGGGTGTCACAAAGGGAAAGGCTTCTTATCTGTTGATTTAGCCCAACCTTTAACTACTTTGGAGCCATACCTGCAGTGGTTTTACAGCTATGCTCCCAAAAGGATTGATTATTGTAGCTTTCTTGCTGATGCATGAAGGCAAATGCTGCTGTTTTCCTGCCAGCAATGTCACTTTAGAAACAACAGCCTGTGAAAGACCACTGGGATCTTCAGGTTCTACGTGCCACAGTCACAGGTCACTTATTAGTTGGAGAGGAGCTCAGAATGGTCCACAGCTGCTCTGTGGATTGGCAGGCACCACAGACACAGAACAACTCCTAGACCCTGCTGTAAAAGGCTGTAGCAAAGTATCAACACCACTACAACATACAACTGTAACTGGAGAAGGGCAAGTCAGATTGGGAATGTCATTATATTCCACAGCTCTTAAAACATCTCCCAGGTGACTTGACCTTAAGTAGTAGACAAGGACTCACACTCAAGCAAAGTCCTCAAGCAAACCAGTCTGGGGGAAAAACCTCCCTCCTGATGTGGCAGTCTGTTCAGGTCTAAGACACAAAGAAATACACAAACCAGAGGTTTTAACATACTCTCTCCAGTTTTCTCCAATGCTAGGTGATCTCCAATGCATTAAAAGGAAAGAGGAGCAAGCAAAATGTAAGTCATATGACACAGGAAAAAAAAAAGTTGTGTGTTTTTCAAGTTGCCCAGCAATTAGTAAAATCTTAACCATAAAATGAAAGTGGCATTTTATACCTTAAAAACAAACAAACAAACAAAAAGCAAAGCTCACTCCACACACTTTATTAGACTCAAATGTGGGAACTAAAATTCCTGTATTTGCAACAAGGTTTAACTCTTTCTGCTCTATCTGGACTATGGTGAAATTATCTAGCAGTGAGAAATGGAAGGATTACAAAATTAAAGCAAATAGCGCATTTAACACACAAGAGCCACAGCTGGACAGCCTAAAGTACCTTCTACCCCAATATTCTATCTCCAGCAGCAGTTAGTACCAGCCACCTGAGAAAATACATTAAAGAACAGACCATCAACAGCAATATTTCCTTGGACTACCTTCCTCAGCTCTCAGGACTGTGCAGTGAAGGGAGTTCCAGAGCTGGTGGTGATATCTTTGTCATCAACAGACCCTGACAGCAGACAATGGTTTTGCTACAGCTTCATTTGCACAAGAGCCAATCCTATTCCCATGCAAGCTGCTGGCCATGGTCACATTTACTCCTCTACTGCAGAACTGAACATACATATAATGTTTTGAGATTCATCATTCATGTTTACAATACAAAACTATACTGTTATAGAAAAGCTTCTTGTCATTGGTCCTCCTACCACCTTGTATCTGTTTGTCTTTAATTCATCCTCCAAAATGCCACACAAACTTAATTCAGCCCTCTACCATGTATTGACAGTAGATTAGATGTATATTATTTGTACATTCATCTACATGTGCATCATGCATACATAAAAGCACTGTACTAATGTCTGTTTTATGGTTTGTTTGGAGTTTGCTTTTCTCTCTTAAGAGAGAAAGCATATAATGGTCTGTTTAACAGCATTTTCCCCCCAACGTTTTCACCAATACACCAATTTCTCTCCAACGGGAAGCTCTAGAACTGGAATAAAAAAATCCTGCTTTTCGCAGCATTCCAGGGGAGGGCAGCATTGCCTAGTAAGAACAGCTCAAACAGCGTTAAGTGGAGCCTTTAAAACACACTATTTACAATGCAGTTACCGGTTCAGCAATGCTTCCCATAGTTCATTTTAATTCTACTTCCAACAACGTTTTACTAATAGTAGCAATTCAGTTAATAGCACCTCAAATTGCAAGAACTACCCACAATCAGATAAAAAGCAACTCAATTTTAGTGTAACAAGTGTTTTAAGGCTAAACAATTTTGATAGACTGTTTAGCTAAAAAAAATTACCATTTTCATAGGATACAAAGTTGTTTTTCATTACACCCATACACTAGAATCCAAATTTAAATTCATCATCCAGAAATTATACAGATAAACAATTGATCTTGTGCTTGATAAATAATTATTGAAGGCAGATTTATCCTAGGTCTGAGTATCTTATAAAATACCAAGAACAGAACCTATTTTGAAGGTGAGGAAAAAAAAATTTTAAATTTAATCATTAAATACTCTTATAAGTGTTGGGTTTTAAAACACTGAAATATAGAAGTAGATTTCTCATGAAATGCACAGGACTATGAAAAATTGGTACTAAATCCAGTAAGACTGAAAGGATACCTCAGTTTACATAATGGATTATTATTTGAAAGAGCAAAATCTTTACAAGTGGCAAATTATTAAAATTAAAAAGGAAAATTCTGAGGTTGCATGAGACCACTAATCTTATGTAACCACACACTAAAGCTAGCAAGACATTCCCTAGAACACAAGTATTCATGCTGGGCCCTGTTTTTTCCAGTAGTATTCTAACCTAGAGTCATCACCCCTCTTCCAAGATCATTTTAATATTTACGTGGCTGTACACCTCAAGTGTATTCTGAAGAATTGCTTTTAATCTATGTTTTTAGCTGGCTTGTATCAATGGCAGAACAACTCACCCAGGCAATTGAGATGCACCACAGATGTTACAGATTTATATTCTTAACTGGTTCCTGCATCGTAACTTTGATGGGTTGCATATTAGAGCACATTTGACATTTTCAGTTAGATCCAGATACTCTTACAGCATATTACTGGAGCTGACAGGCTAAAATAATATTTCAGACTTCTTGATTAGATCTGAAAAGGTCAGATCAGCTCATGGTCAACAATTCACTCCGTGTAGTTAAATGATATGGCAAATGGTTTCACTGCATATGTAAACATATGCAATAAATTGATATAAAGTTCACACTGGCTGTCAGCATCTACAAAATACCTCAGGAGCCAAAGGAATCCAGACATCTAGACAAGCCTTCCATGATTAGCTGGTATTCTCAGCATGCTAAATACCGAGATTGTTTCTCTGGTGTTAAATGCCTGCCTTGTAATTTTCTGACTGCCCCTTACATGCCAGCTTTGCTGTTCAACAGATCAGTACAAACTGGGTGACACTGCTGGATCTGCTGGAGCTGAGAATGCCACTTCTCCTACTGGTTTGGTATCACACCTCCCCACTGGGAAAAAGTGGACTGTATTCACATGTCACCTCAATGAGCATCCAGCATAGAGAATCTGGCAAGTGAGTGGCAGGCAAGCAATACTGGAAAGCCAACATCAGCAACAGCTGGGGAGTGCCTGCAGTAATTCAGCGAGCACAGATGGTGCACAGACACCTTCACTGCTCCAGGTCAGCTCTAAGAAAAGGCAGAAGGCTCCACCCAGGAACTGGGAAGGCCTCTATCTCACGATGACCAGGTAGGCTAGAGTGTATTAGTAATAGCTAAGTATTTGGTTTTAATTTATGAGCAAGTCAGAATATGCTTTATTAGAATTACAGGAACATACTACTATTCTGGAAAAAATAAGCTCAAGAAAGGGGGAGGGAAAGGCATGAAGAAAGCCCAAGAAAATAATGCATTCATGTGGAAATGGATGAGAGGGGATGCTGGGTCCTAAGACTATAAGGACTCCACCAATGGGTCCAGTTTTTCCAGTCAGATGGGAATAGGGATGTCAGTGCAAGATAAAGTCAAGCAGTTTTCTGTTGTTTATGGCAGGTTCTGATTTCAACTCAGACATTTATTTTGTGGTCATTTGGCTGCTGCTTGATCAGGTACCTCCATTAGTAAAATGCATTAATATGTCAATGCACTAATGCATACTTCAGCAGTTGGCAGACACCATAAAAAGGAAGTAACTTGGTAGCAAAATCCAACATTATTGAGTGTTCAGGTTTAAAATTAGATGCTTAATTACATATTCAAACCCTTAAATAGATGCCATAATTCTTCTGCAGTGCTGAGAACTTCAAAAGTATTGGATTATTTAGTCACTTAAAAAAAAGAGGGCTTTGTTGTTAGTACATGAGATACTTGTCTCGTGTCACAATTCAGCAGGTATAAAAGCAGGTGTGAGCTTAAATCTGTGTTTCCAGTTTTGCTTTTCAAAGCAGCTTAAAAACTGCAAAAGAAAATTTGTACTTGCCACCTGCATTCAAAAGACTATGATGTAACAACTCCTCTCCAGTAATACCAGGGTTTGGAATTCTCCAGCATTTCTCCTGAGTGGTTAGCTCAGCAACATGGTTAAAAATGTTTATACATCCTTTACACAATAAAAGAAGTCTCAATGTAGCAGAGCTGACAGGAAGAAAAACCCAAGGCTCACCTATTTAAAACAAACAAACAAACAAAAAATCCAAACCAAAACAAAAATTTGGTACGTTTGCCAGAAGCTTTTCCTATTCTTTATCCAGGAGATGCTTCCTGTGACCATAAGCACTGCAGGATTCATATGGAGTTGCTGCTGGCACAGATGAAAAGGATGGCAGATGGATACTAGAAGAGTTGTGCATTTGCAGCACGAATTGCCTGCTGTATGCAAAGCCACCTAAACATGGACAGCATCCAGCAAGGAGAAAGCAGGACATCTTGCCTCTTCTTCCTAGCAGAGGAGATTTATGACTAGAAGGCAGAGAGACCATTCTAAATTATTGCACATCATTATTTCATTACTAAATCACAAGTTAGGAGCTACCTTATCAGCAGCACAAGCAGCCTGTCAATGTCTCAACCTCCATCCTTTTCTGCCTTGGCTACATACCAGGATGGTGGTGCTGGTGTGGATTTTAATGAGAAAAAAAAGAGTGAGAAAAAGAGAATTCTCCCTCTACCGTTCCTGTTAAACATATCCAGGACAGTCAGTCATAAGAAGAGGCAGATTTAATGGTAGCATTTCCAGCTGGTTTTACTTTACAGATTTATTGATTTATTTGCAGATTATTTACAGATACAGAATTACTTTTTTTTTTAATGTTTTTTCCAGTTCAGGCTAAATGGAGTAAGTGTTTGCACTGCACTTTAAAAGTGTCTTTAAATCAGAATTTTTGTGCTCTAACACATCATCCACGAAGTGACAACAATTCTGCCTTCTGCCACTAGAGCGAGCACAATCATTGCTTTTTTCTTCAGGGAAAGGTGCAGTTTGCCCAGCAGTAGCATCAGGGCAACTGCCATTCAATGCAACCCCTGCAAATCGGGAAGGGCCACTCAAAATAAGCAAGATATATAAATAAATTTTAAAAAAAATATATATATATATCTTTCACTAGGTTAATTCCAAATTTGAGTGTCTTCCCCAAGCAAATTTAACAGGTTCATCTCTATATCAGGTACAACAAGAGCAACATCAACTGCAGGTTTATTCACGAACTAGTCAAAATAAGAATACTTGATGTGTTCAACTTAAAAAAAAAAGTGTAAGAAAAAAATAAGGTGAAAGCCTGTAATTGCTGGATAAATCAAACATCAATCCAGACTAAAATACAAAATATAAAAATCTTGCTGCAGTCAGAGAAAAGGTGATGAGCATGTTTTTAAGTGGAAAGATTCAAACTTCAACTATTTCCATTAACACTGAGTAAAGGTACAAAGATGAAGAAATTCAAAAATGTTTTTCAGCTACAGTTTTTAGAGATATAAGAACCTTGCTTAAGTGAGTTTGACAGTTCAAGAGCCATGTAAATGTACTCTGGAACAATCTAATCAATACATTCCCTTACTCCACTACTGCTTCTCTTTCCCAGTCTCAAACATTCTTTTTTCAAGCACCAAACATTATAGCGAGCTGACATCAGCCACTCTCTAGTGTCCCCCTCTCATTAGATTTTTCATGGCTTTGTCTTGCTAGAAAAAAATTCTAAAATCCACAGTGCTCACAGAAGCATGCCAGTGGTCATAGTGGACATACCAATTTTATAATTTGCACAGTGCAACTCTTAGCATCAAACTTAAGCAGCAGCTATGGGTCTCAAGTCTCTCCTAGCTTTGAAAACACCTCTGCCTAATCAAAGCCCAAAATTCAGTCTCTTCTACTTACCCAGAATTTCTAAAAATTTTCTGAATACCTGTTTAATTATTCTCAAGTGACCCATTTTCAGTGTTGAATCTTCCCACTAATCTTCAAGATTTCTGTCATGCTCTTGGCTCTGTGGCAGCACCAGCACACACCTCTCACTACAGGCTACATGGGCTTGAAACAGTGGCAATACTGACCATTGCTTCAGAGAATCACCTCCCCAGAGTTGTTGTTTAGGACAGATTTCCTAAGAAAGAAAACTGCTGGAAGCAGCACGTGCCAAAATATGTTCCGGATGTATATCTTCATCAAAGACTGAACTCTCTTACCCCAGAGTTTAGTCCAAATCCTATGACATTTCAGAAAACCTCCTGACCCAAGATTGAAATGGGTCAAAGCCTTCTGGCAGACGCTTCATTCAATAGGGAACACACCTATTCCGGAATGAGACTTCAGACAAAGCCTTCGAGGGCTGACAGACCTCCCCTGCCTTTCCCACAGCTCCACAAAGCAGGGAAGTCCTCCCACACCCACCCCAAACCCCTCAGAAAGAGTCCAGGAGCACCTCTGCCTAAAAAACCAGGAACCAGACCTCCTCATGTGTGAGCCAGGAAATAAAGCCCAGTCCTGGTGTTCAGCCAGCACTCAGGAGTGCCCAAGGAACTACGAAGTGGCATTGGGAAGAGTGGAGAGAGGGAGGTGTGCAAGTGAGAAACCTTTCTGTCTGATCAGAATGGGCACTGCCCAGGCATAAAGACAGCAGCACCCAGGCAAAATGCAGCAGCACGCCCAATTTCATGTCACCTTAGTAATCTACCACCTACTAAAAAGGTGTAAATCACAAAGGTACTCCTTCTCCACTGCAGTCCATGCATGAGGAATCTTTTGTGATGCAGTGCTCTGGCTCACTGCATCTGGCATCCCAGAAAAATCACCCAGAGGTGGGGGTCAGTAAGGAAATGGTGCTGTCCATGCCAGCAGCACATTACAGGTTGCTTCACCTGAGAAATTTGCATGGAATGTGTGAGACCAGAGCTAACATCAGTAACACAGTAAATTTAAGGAGGTAGCCTATATTAAAAAAGTAAGAGATGTTTTCTGGAAAACACAGACATACCACATCAAAATTATGAAATCACTACAACAGATTTCTTACAGTTTCTCAGGAAGCTCTATTAATAACTAGAGGCAGAGTAGTGGATATTCAGAAGGTAAATAAGAAACGAGTTTGTTTGGTTCATAAATTCTGTTTGTGTCATCAAAATGTTACAATGGAAGATTAGAAACTCTTAGGAAAAAAAAATAAAAGTAATAAAAACCTCTACCAAAGAGAAAATTCCAGAGTGCTTTATAAATCAATGATATACCCACACATTGAGTATGTTCTGCTCATTCCTCCCTTCCACTTACAAAATGATTCAGTTGGATTATTCAAGGCACAGAGAACAGCTCCTACAAGAAAAGAAAGTTAAAGCTGGAAAAACAGACAGATCCAATTTTCTGTTGAAGACTGAAGGAGGATATGACAGAAATCTGCACAATGTCAGGTGGCACAAAGAAGGGAGCGAGGAGTAGATTAGGACTTGCAACACAAGAAGCATCCTGCTAAAATTATCACACAAAAAGATAAAAAAGCAAACAGAATGAAATGGTCTTTAAAAACAAAACAAAATCAGAAAGAAGGAAAAAACCCACAGTACACAGCCAAATCACAGAATGCCATAGGAAACATCATACACACTCTGGGTCAGCCCTGTCTGTATATATTATGTACATACATGACAGTCAGGATAGTCAGCAATCTTCAGCACTGGAAATTCCTAAATGTGCAGTTTGCTAGAAGTTAGAAAACTGTAACAGAGAAGAAAAGCTTGCAGTACATGCTCCTTCTTACATTCCTCCCTAAGTTTTCAGTATCAGTAGATACTAGAGACTGAGCTAAACAAACCACTGACCAGATCCATTACTTCTGGTTTTAACTTGCCTTCCTTTCCTGCAACCCTGGCAACCAAGGATTGGAAGATGTAGAAGTGTGAATAGAATAGGATGAGATGATTACATGACACATCAATATATCATTTGTTTCTTAAGCAGAATTACAATAAATAATCTCAAGCAACTGTGAAGAATCTGGCTTGAATTATATCATCATGAAATTTATCTTCTCAGTAGAGTGGAGGTTGATCATTAACAGACCATTAAAAAGTGTACAAAGCATAAAGATTGGTCCTTGTCCCAGGGCACTTTCCACATTAAATGCTCTGGAGTTTGAGGGCTGCATTCAGGAGCACAGTACTGCTTATCCATGCCTGTAAATTCTAACTCAACCTTGTGTTTTGCCTGGGGATCTGCACACATGGAGTAATTTATATAGGTGTACACTGTGCATACATTAACTTGGTATCACAGTGCTACCATCATTTCATCTCAAAGAGGCAGCAGAAGACAGCCTTGTCTGTGCCCATCACGTTCCCTAGTCTGAAAGTGTCTTGATGCAGAATACAGTGAGACAGGCAGCCAGGAGAAGGACCTGCAGGCTCAGAGCTGCTGCAGCTGGCTGGGACCACACTGGTTACTGCTATCAGTGGCTCCATCAGGGCCACAGTGTCATGTGAAAATAAAGAGGGGTGGTACAAACGCTACTGGAGACAAGCAGCCTGACCTTAGCAGCACTTACTCACCTCTCTGGAAGGGTGACAGTGCAAGGCAGTGACCTCCACAGTGCTCAATCTCTAAAGGTCGACAAGAGCATCTGAACACCAAGGAGAGGAGACTGCCTGGCCTCTTATCAAACAGTCCCGAGGTGTTGTAATCTTTGCTGCAGTCCCAGCTCTCTGGCTCTTCTCCTTTCTCTGCAGCACTCTTCTCAGGGGTTCCTCCTGGGCTCTTGACCCACCCCTATTTATCTCAGTTACCCTCACGAGCTACAGCTGTTGCCCAACTAAGGACCCTGCAGCTGCAGCTCGTTTGGAGTAACCTAGACACACACACAGATCTTACAATACAAGATGTATTCAAGCCCCCACATTTCCCCCTTTTCTTTTAACAATTTCACAATAACAATATACATACAGTCCCAGCTCTCAGGCTGCCACAGCTCTCGGCTGTCCTTAGATGTTCCAAGGCTCTTTTCCTTAAAGGCCATATTCTTGCAGCTTTCTGCTGCTACAGCTCCTTAATTCAAAGGCCATATTATGTTCTACAGTCCCAGCTCTCAGGCTGCCACAGCTCTCGGCTGTCCTATCTTTTATAGTCCCAGCTCTCTGGCTGCTACTCCAAAGTCCCAGCTCTCAGGCTGATATTCCAAAGTCCCAGCTCTCAGGCTGATATTCCAAAGTCCCAGCTCTCGGCTGCCACAGCTCTCGGCTGTCCAGGGGAATTCCATACCTTCTCTTTCTCGATGTTCGGCTGCACGTTCGTCTTCACACGGGGTCACCAATTGTTGTAATCTTTGCTGCAGTCCCAGCTCTCTGGCTCTTCTCCTTTCTCTGCAGCACTCTTCTCAGGGGTTCCTCCTGGGCTCTTGACCCACCCCTATTTATCTCAGTTACCCTCACGAGCTACAGCTGTTGCCCAACTAAGGACCCTGCAGCTGCAGCTCGTTTGGAGTAACCTAGACACACAAAGGTCTTACAATACAACATATATTCAGGCCCCCACATTTCCCCCCTTTTCTTTTAACAATAGTACAGTTACAACACACATACAGTCCCAGCTCTCAGGCTGTCACAGCTCTCGGCTGTCTTTAGATGTTCCAAGGCTCTTTTCCTTAAAGGCCATATTCTTGCAGCTTTCTGCTGCTACAGCTCCTTAATTCAAAGGCCATATTATGTTCTACAGTCCCAGCTCTCAGGCTGTCACAGCTCTCGGCTGTCCTATCTTCTATAGTCCCAGCTCTCTGGCTGCTACTCCAAAGTCCCAGCTCTCAGGCTGATATTCCAAAGTCCCAGCTCACTGGCTGCTATTCCATAGTCCCAGCTCTCGGCTGTCACAGCTCTCAGCTGTCTGGGGGATTCCATACCTTCTCTTTCTCGATGTTCGGCTGCACGTTCGTCTTCACACGGGGTCACCAATTGTTGTAATCTTTGCTGCAGTCCCAGCTCTCTGGCTCTTCTCCTTTCTCTGCAGCACTCTTCTCAGGGGTTCCTCCTGGGCTCTCGACCCACCCCTATTTATCCCAGTTACCCTCACGAGCCACAGCTGTTGCCCAACTAAGGACCCTGCAGCTGCAGCTCGTTTGGAGTAACCTAGACACACACACAGATCTTACAATACAACATGTATTCAAGCCCCCACATTTCCCCCTTTTCTTTTAACAATTTCACAATAACAATATACATAAAGTCCCAGCTCTCAGGCTGCCACAGCTCTCGGCTGTCCGGGGGATTTCTATCATAGTCCCAGCTCTCTGGCTGATACTCCAAAGTCCCAGCTCTCAGGCTGCCACAGCTCTCGGCTGTCTGGGGGATTCCATACCTTCTCTCTCTTGATGTTTGGCTGCATGTTCGTCTTCACACGGGGCCACCAATTGTTGTAATCTTTGCTGCAGTCCCAGCTCTCAGGCTCTTCTCCTTTCTCTGCAGCACAGTCCTGTCTCTCTTCTCAGGGGCTCCTCTTGGGCTCTTGACCCACCCCTATTTATCTCAGTTACCCTCACGAGCTACAGCTGTTGCCCAACTAAGGACCCTGCAGCTGCAGCTCGTTTGGAGTAACCTAGACACACAAAGGTCTTACAATACAACATATATTCAGGCCCCCACACCGAGGGATGCTACTGAAAGGAATGCTGCTGCCACTCCCTCTTCCTTCCACTTCAGCAAGGCCTGCCCCTGGCAGGGGTTTCTCTCACCACCTAGGATTTCCTAGAGAGAAATACTGTGATATTGTGCAGAAATGCTTGTTGATTCCAAATTCCCTGCCTCCTCCCAGCCCTGTCAGGAAACCGTGAAGTAGTACTGCTACAGTAAACACTGCACTATCATGGGAGCTGAGAATTACTCACTGGAATTGCTGCTACATTTTGCCCTTGAGCAGCAGAGAAAGGAGAATGTAAAGTAATAGCACATTAGAATCAAATAAAAAATAATCTGCCTTTTCAGTTACTTTCTGAGCAAATTTTCATTTAACCACGCCTTCAAGTGTGAATTTTAAAGTGGACAATTACAAAGCAGACTAGTCACATAGAGGCACAGAAGGCACAGGATATCTATTTTTTTGTGTCCTAGTGGCTTCTTTTGTGCAGCCCCTAGAGGTAATGGCTTTTTTGAGGAAAAACTTTAAGATTCAGTACAAATACCTTCAGATACAAAAGTAGCGATTAAATTCCATATTCCAATAATTTTTCCTTTTCAAAAGCCTGCTTATAAATCAAGATTGGTGAAACTACAAGGCTGAATGATCTTTTTATTTAAGACTCAAATATTATTACATTTTGGAGTTCTGAGTAGAACCTGTAACTGATTTCTTTGAGAATTCACACTCAATTTAGTCCTCTAAACAGTCCTGTACCCAAACAGGCAGTAGAGAAGTAAAAATAAATCCTATGTGACTCACAGGAGATCCAGGGGCAATTTACTGAGTTGATTTGTGAGGAGACCTATCATTGCACTCATACAATGCCATATGATTTAATTGATTTAAATTTTAGATCTTCATACTATAAAATTATGTGTAGATTTGAGAGCCCACATTTGTCAGGAACATCAGCTACTTGGTGGAAGGACTTAAAAGAGCTTACAGTGCTTCCTTGAGGCAATTGAAATAAAAAAAAAAATAAAAAGGAAAACCACATTGGCAAGCTTTTTGAATTCTTGTTTTGAGACATGAACCTAAGATGTGGACAAAGAAAGAAGCTTCCTCGCATTCACCAACAATGTCAGAAGATGATGAATTTCACATCTCTTCTCAAGACATAAAGGACTTCCAGAGTGCAGCTGCAGTTTAACTCTGGGATAGGATTGCCCCCTTCCACCTCAGGAGCTTGAGTGGGGCAGACAAAAAGCTTAATGTATTCCTTTTCCTTTACACAAATGCAGTGCCTGGTTCACAAACACATGAGAGTTTTCCTGAGAAGTCCTTCCTGAGAGGGACTACTTCAAGCCGAGCAGTAGAGGCATATTTATGGAGGTGATGACCACAGTATAGCCCTTGAGTTCTGAATACTATTTCTCCTTTATAAAGCACTTATACAAGTTAAATGTGCAGGCTTGATCTGCTGTGCTCACTGAATACAATGTTTGTTTCTTGCTTTTGGGATGTGCATTGTGAGGAAATGATTGTCCTTGTACAGAAAAACTAGGAAAAAATTGCAGTAACTGTCTGTAATCTCATTTAATTTTTTCTTTTATTATTTAAACTGCAGAAGCAGATTCTGAGATCAAAAGATATAGGGCCATTTGTATCTGTCTGAACATGTCTTCCCCAATGTGGCTATTTACTATTTTTTTTATTACTACAACTTCTACTGTTTCTTATTGGAACATGATGGCAGAAGGATTTGTTCTTCTGATCCAATAAAATCACATACATGAAAAGTCTTCCTTAACCTTGGTATTGCCTCTTTTACAGACATACAAACTCTTCCTTTGAAAGAAGTTTTGCAGCACTCTATCATCCTTCTTCCCATTTCCCCTGAAGGGACATACTTCCTGAGGGTAGAAAAATACCAGCTTCTCAATAAATAGCAATGATTTTGTAATTTAATTTTAACATTTGGTGCATGTGAAATACACATATACAAAAAAGTCATTTTGCCATTGTTTTTACATTAATAAGGTGAATTATTTTTAAAGGAGAATCCCTAACAATGACTACCTTATGAATTATAAATGATTATTTATGTAGTTCACTTTGTTTAAAGGCTGTCTACAAGAGAACAATGCTGTATACAGCTGCTTTATTAATAATGTCACTGGCTCTTTGTTGCTATTTTTACATCTCCATCTTCCTGTTAGGCCATGTAAATAGAGATGCCTAAAATTAGCGGGCATGCAGCATTGTTTCACAAACCTTAGCTGCTACATTAAAATAGGAAGCTTATTACTTCTTTGGGAATAACTTTTATTTTGCCCCACAGCTAAGATAGAAAGTCATAAAGCCAGATATGATGCAATGGAAAATTCAAAGGGAGTACCTGCTATGAAAACCTATTGCTGCATTCTTCATCCATTTAAACAGGAGGAAATCCTTAACTGCTTATTCAAAAAACCTTTAGACTGAAAATATCTTTTAATTTCCACAGCTGAAAACCACAAAAATTGATTTTGTACAAAAGAATTTTTTCTTGCTGTGAGCCAGAATCTTCTCGTCATCAAAAGTTGAAACAATTCCCCTTGCCCAACAAACAGAGGAGAAAATAAGATGATAAAGAAATAAGGAATCTGCATTCAGATCTGTTGTTGTCTGCCTATTAAGAAGCAGACTACTTCTATATTGAGTCCCAGGAATAATAATCCAACCCTAAGGACTGTGATTCACATTTTTAGGTAAAGTTCAAAGATTTTACAAAGACTGATCCACATGTTGTAGAAGCACCTCAATGAAAAATCCTTTTCCTTCTCTGACAAAATTGCTTTCTTTCCTGAGTACACTTTGCAATAACAACACAGAAGAACTGCATGCCTATAAATATTTAACACTTGCATATGCCGTTCTGGAGGCATTTATGTTCAAAGACCTCACTGTCAGAAAGGACCATTTTGGCCATGTTGCCAATGGCATAAAGATTTCAACTTACAACATGCTTTTTGGAAAGAGATGACACCTTGGCACAAGTGTTGCAATGATAAAATTCATCTTGTCTCTAAAAAAACTGCCGTAATGTCTACTGCTTTCATTGGTGAAAAACCCCAGCCCCATTTCTCATCTGAATTTTTCTGAAGTCAGTTTCAAGTCACGTCCTTTTCCAAAACGTCCATCTGTCACCAATATATCAAAGATAACTTTGAACTAAGGGCCATATCCAAAATTGTTGACAAGACACAATTGAACAAGAGACAATCAGAAATACTAGCATTGCTTCTGGCAACAAGCTACATTGGGTTTTTTAATTCTGCTTTATCTTTCTCTTTATTATTTTTGTGGTAATAATAGAAAGAGTTGACTTTGAAGGAATCAAGAACAAATCCAGAATTAAGTTTTTCAACAGAGGCCTACATAAGACCTATATAAGGCTTGTTACTACTCTTCCACATTTAATGTTTTGCAGAGATGTTTAGGGTACTAAACAAGCAACTTTAGGGTGAACAATTATATGCAAGTGAAAATATTAATGCCAAACGAAAAAAAATTAATTGGCCAAACAAGTAAAACAACTCTACACATGAGTCATACTTTTAGTGAACTCCTTTTCCTCAAGCTCCATAACTTTATTTTCAAGGTTCTGAAGAAAAAAGTCCACAAGCCTGAAGGACTTCCCCACAGCCTGTCTACTCTCCATAATAAATACTCAAGCAGTGCATGCAGTATAAAAGAACAAAGTAAAAAGGTCTGTGGGATACCTGACACTCGAAATTCAAACTACCAAAGTCATAAATTAAGTATACATGCCTATTTGTGGGGCAGGGTATAATGTTCTCCAACTGCTTCAATGGGCCTTGTGTAAACAAAGAACAGAACAACTGGTGACAAATGCCAGCTTTCTAGTGCAAGAAAAAAGTCTTCAATCAAGGAAAAAAATCCCCCTCAATCCATTGGCTTATCCAGATTTAAATATGTGAGCAGAAATGATTTAATGTCCCTCAGATGTTTGCCCTGCTGTTGTGCCAGAGGTTAATGCCCTGCAAGGGTGACTGCAGACAAAGCTGCTCCTCAGTCACTGCACTCTGGTGCTCAGTGTATTTGAGGTAAACAAATCACTGGTTTGTGGTATCACCACAGGCTAGAATGTGAACTGCAGTGAACAGCAAGGCATGGAGACCTTGTCAGCTGTCTGCATTTATAAGCTATCAGTCTGCAACTAGAAATTTTGTATTTGCCTCCCATAATGCATAAACACAGAAATGCCAAGAGCTGCTGCTCTCACTGCATTCCCTCATGCTTCACTGTCTCCACAATACAGCTAATATATTTTGGGTTTTCAAGAATTTTTCAGTCCATTTCTCCTCTAAATCTGATTTCCCAATACAGCTCACAGATGTCAGAATGGCTACAAACTACAGGGATTACTGTGGATTAATGAATCCCTCATGGCTGAAAGTGTTTAGAGCAATTACACCTCTTAATGGTAAGGTATTCCCCACACATTCTCCTTCCAGCTCCTCTGTCAGCAGGGCTGTTTCCTCTGGGAGACAAGCATGTTGTTAGACTGAAAGCTGGTACAACCCCTAGATGGATCTAGCAAAGCACGCAGTCCCAGGCCAGGCTAGAACTTTGTTCTAAATTTCAGGGAAATCTCCTCAGCACATCACGAAACTGAGATAGCACTGCTTGCTCTCCATCCCATCCAGCCTCCACCCATCCTCTGCACTGTCAAAGCCCAGTGAGCAGACTAAGGCAGTGAGTTCCATGCACAGACTGAGCTGTGAGAAGGGAAGACAAGGCTCCCACAGCACCGAGCACTTGGTGATGAGAAAGGCAGATAAATGGAGGGCAGTCACCTTGTCAGACTCCACCACCAAGCAGTTTGGAGTCAACCACCACTGCTGTGCTCAGTCACAGCTCGGGCTGAGGGGAGCTGTGACTGGGTCAGCTGCTGGGGCAGTGCAGGCAGCTGAAAGTACCAATATCCAAAAATGCAGCCACTGGCTTTGTCAAAGGCTGTCTGCGTGTGAGCTGTGATTCACGAGCAGCAAGTGATGCAGCACACGCCAAGGTCATGGGGAGGAGAGCTCTAGGTAAGGTAGCAACAGCCAAATTGCTGAGGGGTTACAGGCAGAGTAAGGGTGTGCTCTGCACTTGCTTTGGGGGAAAAACACTTTGAAAATATCTTTCACTGCACACAAGCTTTTTTTTTAAAAAGCCTCCATATCACTATGCAAGCTTACAACTTGACCTTCCCACCCAAACGGTTCTTCTGGAAAACCCAAGCCTTTTCCTGTAGTGCTGTTTATATTACAGCATCCCGATATACACAATCAACTAAATTATATTTACTTAGCTAACTTCCACACCTTTTCCCCTTTCTGTTTCCTCAGATTTGGATCACAGCTTTCTTCTGCCTAATATTTTCTTCCCTAGAATGACAATAGTGCAGATACAATAATGAGGTGTTACCAGCCTTTTGTTCAAGTGCTCTTTGTTGAGTATTTCAGCTATTTACTGCCCCCTCAGAAGTTCCTGTTTTCCCACTGAGGGGGGAAGGGAAAGCCTGTACAATGGTATGGCAGCTTTTTGTTCAAAAAGTTTGTGTGCAGAGATATTTAGCACATTTTCCCTGCAAAGCCTGGTATTATTAGTTTCAAATTAAAAAGGGAAAAAAAAATCTTCAAATAACTTTAAAAATTTTATACATATATAGAAAGTAGTACTAAAAAAGTAGTACTTTGCAGATATTCCTTTCTTCAAGCTATGAATTATTGCTATATCAAAATGCCCACATCCACACACACTGAAAACTCAGCCCACTATGATGAAATGCGCACAAACACAGAGGCATGTAGTGTAATCCCCTACTGCCAACAATATCACAGATCTTAGCACGTAAAACCAAGAAACCAAAAAGGAATTAGGGCACTGAAAGGCATCACAAGCTGGGGGCTTTGCTAGTTCACACAAAGGGAAAAGGAAGAGCACAGCATGCACAGCAATTTGTCTTTGACATAGGAAAAGGCATATATTGTTTGATAATCCAGTGATAAGGCAGGACAGCTATGGGACAAACCCATCTGTTGTACTGAATAAACAAATTCAGATTGATAGCTGTGATGCTGAGCTGTTTTGATACACAGGATTTAATGGACTCATGATGTGGATGTAAAAAAATCATCAGTGTTTCATTACAAAATAAGGTATGTCCTGGGATTGTGGGATACATGACTATAGGGAGCTCTGAAGAAATACATAAATTAGGCAGCTGGGTTATAAAAGAGCATGTCCAAGCAATGGATCTGAACAGCTTCCCCTTTCACCATCTATCAGCTAGATGTTCAAGCCAAAGAAACTGTGCACAAGAAACAGGTAGCATGACAGGGAACTTTTGGGGTAATTTGGTACCAAGTGGGTTAACTATGCCTGTTATCCTCCCAAAGTCAATTTTAGCACAACACGAAAATGGTACAAGCTGTTAATTAGGCTCCTCCTGATCTGAATCTAATTTGACAGCAAGTGCTCCATGCAGAATTAGAGAGGAAAGGTCTTAAGGGAGGTGATCTCTTTTATCAGACTGTTCCTTGGCCCTGGCAGAAGAAACCAGAGGGGAAAGTTCCTGGGCATACCCTTTTCTTCTGTGCCAAACGGAAGCAACAGCAGAGCTGCCTCCACCAAACGCTACCAAGGGGATAGGAAACGACTCTCGGGAAGGAGCCGCTGTCCTGAGGAGTCTGACAAACAATGCCAGCGCTGATTAGAGCACACAGAATGCACGGTAGGATGGCTTTCATGTTCCTTTCATGTTCTCTTCATTTCGTGTGCAGATATGGCAGGGTGGCTGAAGTCAATGGGAAATTCACAACAGGTTTTAAGAGCATCAAGAACTGATTCATTAAAACCTTCTCTTCATAACAAAATTGTTTGTGTACATTAGATCTTAATCTGATTTTGTTCCCATCAACTCATCCAGACTGTATTTGCACCAGTTCTCAGGGTCATCTTCTTGCTCGTGTACATTGTTCATGCAACATGTAATCTACAGAAACACCAACCAACACAAGTCAAAATTAAGTGTTCTTTTTAAGTTCACTTCTCTGCCATTTTTTTAAACTGAGACCTAAATTGAAGAGGCATTTTGAAATTAAGCTAAGTTTTTAGAGTGAAAATTACTTCAGACACAGTATAGGGTGGATTGGGCTTGTGGGTTTTTTTGGAATTTTTTTGGGAGGAGAGGGATTTTTCTTTTGGTTTGTGTTTTTTCTTTTTTTTTACCACCCCCAAGACTAGCATTATACTGTACAGCTTAATAAGGAGAGTGAAAATTAGATGTAACCTACCTTAGAGAATTCCTTTTCATTTATTGCTGTGTACTCAGTTTAATTTTAACTTGAGCTGGTAAAACACTTTACAAGAGACCCCATCTCACCTCTAACACATTATCTTGACTTGCTTACTTCAGGCAAACATTTGCTAGATAGTTGTCTGTTACTGCATAAAGAGAATGTCAAGTTCTTTGTACAAGCGTCTGGTCACGTTTCATGATTGCCAAAGTCTAGGAAGAAATCCCCAGTTTGAAAAAAAAAACTGCTTGGAAACCTCATTCTCCTGGGTAAAATTCCTACCATTTTTGCTGAGAAGTTAAACAGAAAATCCTTTCAATATGCCAAATGGAACAATGAAATTGTACCTAGTAATATATAAGCTGTTTATCACTGATTCACTCATGGCAAGTTCCATCATTAAATTACAGCTCCACAGGCCTGTGCTGTATGTTCAAGATTAGTTTTGTACAACTTTACATGGATGCTCATGTTTCAAACAGAAAACACACCACAAGAGGAGCCCTCTCTTTAAGTAGGTCATTACTTTCCTCTTGCACACTGCCTTTTAAATTTAAGTCCCAGCAGTAAAAGAATGTACTCAAAAGTGTAAAATAAGGATTGTGGTTTTCCAAAATTAAATAGAAGTAGTTTCCCAATGACAACTGTCTTTCTGTCAAGTATGAATTTATTTGGCATCCAAACTCCTTCCCATGCATTAGGAGAACTAAAAAGAACATTAATTAATGTATTGATTTGTACTGTGCTATATCTTAGTAACAGCATGGGGAAGGGAAAATACTTTCAGCTTGGAGGCCAACTGGCAATGACTGTTGACAGTAACTGTTATGACTGCATTGCACAGTACAATGAACGCGGCTTATGCACATAGAGGGGCCTTGAAGCATCAACCAGAAATTCCAGCAGGGATCTTGCTTTTCCATGCCGCCTGAATCTCTTATATTGAAGAGCTTTTCAGCCTTTTTCATCTTTCACTGAGATCACCACAAGATTGTAGTTGGTCTCAAATAATCCAGCCTGTTTTATGCCTTTTGTTTTAGAAAAAAAGTTGCATTCTGGATGAATGCAAGAACTAAACATGTCACAATACTCACGAACAACCTCCTAAATCACTGTATCAATATCAGTATTTCTAATCCTGTTCTAAAGTACTATGGTATTTTTCATAGCTTTGTCCACCTACAGCTTTATGAAACCATTAAAGATGGATGTCTCATGCCGAGCAGAGCCTGTTCTTTCAGTTGCCCAACACCTCCTCTCCTAAAACAACATTTTGCCAAATTTTTAGTGAAGGAGCTGCATTTTCTACGTTGATTTTCTCTGTCAAGCCTGAAGAAGAGCAGATGAAAATCATGCAAAGCAGAGCTTTGGCAAGAGGGCTTGAAGAAACGAGGCAGGGAGACAAAACAAAACCAAACCAAACCCATCACAGAAGAGAGATGGGAAATTAGGACTTGGGACAGAGGCAGAGGGGTAGACGAGAGAGAGGGACAAACATGTTGAAATACTTGGAGCTAAGTATGCAGCACTTCCAGAAACGAGTTCTTCACACATCCTAATTCTATCCTTGGTTAAGCACACATTATGCTATAGCCTATAATTTTCTGACCACATACTTTCCCCTTCTCCACACCACCACCTGCATGCAGCAACAGAAAGGAAAACCTCCTTCAGAACTAATGCCTCCCCTTATTTTGCTTTCTGCCTGTTTACTTGCATGGCCTGCAGAACTGCAACTCAGCTTTGCATTTGGGCTCTTGAAAAACACTGTGTTATCTGTATTGCCCCACAAGTCCATCAATAAATTATTAAACACATCTCTGAGATAGAGTAGTATGCTATCCCAATTTTAGACAGTGCACTAAAATTAGGGTCAAAAGCCAATTCTTGCCAAATTTCTGGAAAATTCTTTTCCCACAGCATTTATTATGGCAGTGCATTTTGCATCTTCGGAACACAGAGCTCCTACTGACTTTCAGACACATCTGAGAACTAATTGGCTTTTCTGCAACTCAGACCCAAAGCTGGGGATTCAGAAAACAAGGAGTAGAGTGAACACAATGAAATGTAGGGCTTACTTGCCTTGTCTAGCATCCCATAGGAACATTGTGGTTCAAGGAGGAGAAAAAAATCAAATTTTCCAAGGAAGCAATTAGCCAGGAGACCATCCTGTCCCTTTGAATAATCCCTTTCCTTACTCACAACTTGACTTCCTCCAATGCTGTGTGCACAATACCCCAGTCACGCCTAGAAAAGTCGTTCTGTGCAATGACCATGACAGAAGTTTCTTGATAAAAAAACCACAATCAAGCAGGTTTTGACTGGATTCCAGTACCTGCACACAATTCAATACGAAACCAACACTGCCAGGGTGAAACTAATTTTGGTGCTTAATTTCCAGGACCTTAATAACATAATAATGTTTTTTGATTGTAATTATTAAGTGCCTATACACATGCAAGCTCTTTGAAACAGCACATGGGGTCCCTGATGGCAAGGTACATCACTGCTTACAAATTAAACTACAACTAAATCAGCACAAATGCTGTCATTTTTTGGTCTTTTTTCCCCACTAAGAGCTGAATTATAGCACTGCTCTCCCCAGCATTTATCATAGTTGCGTCCTGAGCCTGTAAAGGACAATTGTGCATTTGTTTATGCTTTCCAACCTACAGCAGTAGTAACAGGCAATCACCACGGACTCACCTTCTCCTTGCCTGATCCTTGTCAGTCTGCCCTGCAGTGGCTGTTTCTGGCTGGGCACAACCAAGACTGATGCTATCAGCTGAAGTGTCATTTTAAAGGCACATTGTAGATGTTTTCCTTTTGCTGGAGGATTATTTTTTAAACCTCTTCCGCTGTCCCTGAGTGCTGAATTCCTGCCTGCAACACTGTCTCAGTTTTTAAGTTTCACTTACAGTTGGCTCAAAACCATGCTGCCCCATTCAGCTATTACCTGCCATATGAGCTGAAGCCTTTGGAATACCATTACTGTTGAATGCAGAGAACCTTCGCTAAAATATATATTAAAGGGACAGACAGGGAAAAAAAAGAAAAAAAAAAAAGCCCAGAAAGATTTTTTAAAAAGGGAGCCTGTTAGCAGCTGCACAACTTCGAGGCTAAATAAATGGATCCATGCAAAGACAGTGTCACCTTGAATTTATTTAAATTCAGGCCTGGACACAGCAGCCACATTTAAAGCTGACGATACAAACTGTTCTTATTTTCTGGTATAAAGCAGAGGTTCTTGACAGATTTCCTTTCAAGTTGTGCACATTAGGCTACCAGTCAAAGACCAGAAGTGATTACCAGAGTATGATCAGAGAGAGGCTTTTCCCACATGGCCTCTTTCCAGGGTCCTGCTTGGGATGTTTTCAATTTACTTATTCTTCATAACTAGATTATGATATATCCAGAGACTGACACCTTACTGATTATTACCACACCTACTTACTTTGTCTCAGTTCTACAAAATCTGATTTTAGCACATCTTAAATCAGACCAGAAACATTGTGGCTGCCCAGAACAAACTGCACAGACTGCATGCCTCTAACAATACCAATTTGCTGAAACTGGTTTTGCTTTGCTCTGAAGATTTTTCTCTCAGCAAACCTGTGCTTGCATCAGTGTCATCTGCACACCCATAGCTTGCAAAAATGGTCAGTGTAAACACTCAATATTGTTCTCTAGCTTGGCAAAAATGCAGTCACGCCCAGGACTGACCCAAGCCTGTGCAGTGAAGAGGTCTGGCAAAACCTGGATACCATGTTAATGTGTGTAGAACCAGGAGCTCAGCCTCTTCAAGTTCATTAACATAAGCATGACACCAAACTTTCCTTGGACCAGTCCCAGGTGCCACTGAAAGCAGTGACTTGATTCTTTCCTTACTCAGTCCCTCCTCCAGGGGAGTTTCAAGAGCCTTATACCTGATCTGGTCCTTTCAGAGGCAGGTGAATTAGTGCCAGCAGCTTCCATGGGGAACTGGCTCAGGCCACAGGAACAGAACTACCTTGCCAAAGGCCTGATGGATGCTAAAAGCTATTTGCTGTTTGACACTAAAAAAAAAAAGAGCTAGGTCCTCTCTGCAAGGACACACTTATTGCTGTTTTTCTGGAATTCAAAGGGGAAAAAGGGCAGAAATATCACACAATATGTACTTTATCCAAAATAAAAAGAAGTTAAGACTTATTTATAGATATATAAATGTATGTGTACACATATATATGCATATTTGTCTGCATGACCATTATAAACAAAATATATGGCACTGTTATTCCCAGAAGAGAACAGGAAAAAACAGTAGGGTGAATGAGAAGGCAATCAACAAACAAGAAAAAAACATCATCATTCCCTCCACACTTCCCATTCTGAAGGGTTCAGAGTCCCCAAGAGAGTTTTTCTGCAGTTTTAAGATTCTTCTTTTTAAGCAGAATCTTTCAGGCAGCTCTGCTCCAACCCTGCCTGTTGGCATTACACAGGAGGTTCAGAGCACAGAACAGACACATCAGTGGGCTCCCTAGGTATACAGAGTATTCCCATCCAAAGGGCAGGGAGTGAAAGGCATCTGCTTTTGCTCTGGAAGCAGCATTTTGTTAATGGACTCAGAAACCTGGGGGCCATTAATGATTTTGCAAGAATCCAGTGTAACCCATAGGCAACTTCTTTCTGTGTCCTTTTCCTGCTCACCTTTTTACTCTGCTGCAAACAAATACACCTCTTCATCATACACTGCATGGAATACAGGGGGTTTTAGATAGGCATACACCACTTCATGATCCTCTGATCTGCAGGCTTAACAGTGTATAATCAATAATTCCAAACAAAAAGCAGGAATGACAGTGTAGAAAGAGAAAAAAAAATATAACACAATGGGAGAAAAAAAATCCCAACAATCTGAACTGAACAACAAATGAACAACCACAAAGAAAAGAGAACAGACAAGTCCAGGATTAGGACAAAATGCACCATCAGGTGTCTCCATCTTTATCAGGTATCTGGCATTATCACTGTCTGCCCATGGCATGATTACCCAGGGATTTGGGACTCCTGTCCATACTTGGGAAAAGGCAATTTTCAAGAATGCAGTCACAGTCTGTTTACAACTATATCATTGACCTTTGTCCTCAGACCATAATGGTCCCCTCACACAGGACTCACACCCAGCCACAGCATCACGCTAAAGCTAAGCACCTGGGAAGCTCTGCCTAGTCCATTAGGAATAATGGGAGGACTGCACATTTCACTGTCATACAGACACAGGCCACTGAAGCCCCAAAAGATCTATTTATTTAAAATTAAGTTTGTGCACATCAGAATTTTTGCAGGCACAAAAGAAAAATAATTTCTAGAGTTTGGGGGCGAGGGGGGGGGGAGGATTTGTATTATATTCACTACCCACCCAACAACAAAGTAGATGTTTAAGTATGACTTGAAAGCATTCTTCTCATGAAGAGATAAAGACATTTCATACGTGTTGTACCTTAACTCTGACGTATTGAGAATATTTTGCATTTTTGACCTTTGGTAAAATATCTTCATTCAGTTTAAGAGGCATTTTCACCCTCCTACCATTTTAGCCCTAACACTGTTTCTATCATCACTTGGAGCAGGTTCAAAGGGTTCTGTTTCCTTGTGCCCCCCAAACAGTTCTCTCTTCCCAAGGAAACACCCTGATCTTGTCCAGGAAACCAAAGACCTTACAGGAAACAGAACTTTAAATAACTATATGATCCTAAAGGAAGATGGAAATCATATAGATGTGTGTATTCAGTACACTAAAGACAGCTAAGGGTTAGCAGTGGAACAACAGCACCTAAAAAAGGCAGAACTGAAACCTGACTTGAGCAAGAGTTTTGTCTGATCAAGACCAAAGGAGAGAGCTGAGAGTTTATATTGTGTGTTTTCTTATTCGTGCATAGGAGCATGAAGCTGCTGGATGAAGTGACTGACTAGACACTACAGGATTTGTTTTTTCCCATTCAGTAATTCAAAGTGAATAATATTAAGATGGTGCTTGTGTACATCTCCTCCAGGCAAAGCACTTGTTCAACATGTCAGGAGGTAGCTCAGTGTTGTCAACTACTTGCAAGCAACATGCTATGATTGGAGTAAAAATCACCTTATAAGAAAAAAGAAAAACTCACTACTGTTCCTGAAAGAAGAGAAAGTCTTGCTGCCACTCAGGTGAGCAAAGACGCTCTTTGGAACTCCCTCCATGCTTCTTCTGAGCTTTTCCAAGAAATGGGAGGGCAAATATACATAAATATATGGTAAATATACATAAAACTTTGAGGATGGTAAATATACATAAAACTTTGAACTGCAGTCAGAGAGGCTGTAAGACTAAAAGAGAATCTAAATGCAAGGAAAGCTTTAAGTAGAATTTTTGTATTTTAACTTTCTCACAGTAGATCATCCCCTCTGTATTACTTCTGTTTTTCTTAACATTTCTATGACTTTATTGCTGAGTTAATTTAACACTTGAATATCAGTAGATGAGTTTGATGCATCTCTCAGGAAAAAGACAAAGGTGAAAAGTCTGTTGAACAAACACTTGCACATTTCCAGTTGTTCTGGTTTTGGCAACCTCAATATCTTAGATCTGACCTAACTTTCAATATCTATTTAATATTCTGAGGGTCACCGTCTACTAGAATAAACAAAGTCAACAGTATTTCCTTTATGAATTAAACCTTCAAAGGTCTAACATTTGAAGAAAAATAATGAACCAGTGATCAAACTTATTTTTATTGTCCAGAAACATAAATTTGAACTCCAATTTTATGTGGTGCTAATAAAGTAAATGAATTCCTATGAGGCTTATATTTCAAGTATCTATTCTGGGCATTTCAAAGAATAATGTGCACAGAACAGCATAAAGAAATGCAACTGTAAGTACAATTAACTAAAACTTACACCATCACAAGATCTCATGTGCAGCAGCAGCAAAGTATCAATTTTCTAAACCTTTCCAAGCTATATAAATATTTGTTTTTGTCAAGGTCAAATAGCCATCACAAGCCTTAAAATCAGTAGTGCAAGTTTTACAAGAGACTCCATCTAACAACACACTGGTGTGAAGCAACAATTCGAAGAGATCAATGTCATCCTGCTAGAAAGTAAATATTTTTATAACTACATCCATAGCAACCACAAAACTCTCCACCTCCCCAAAGTGATCCACAATGCTTGACTTGAGAAGCTGATTTAAAGCTCTGAGAAGGTATCACTTGCCATCATTTTTCTTGGCCATAAAAGTCCCAGGAAGATAAATGTAGCTTTTCTGGGCCATCATTTCACAGAAAAGAAACACTCATAAGATATCTCAAGAAATTGCTATACTTGCTCATTTTGAAACTGTAAATCCTCCAGGGGGACTGGTGCTGCTACACTGCAGGAATCAGTATCAATTACTTTATATGATGTATTTTTACTTCAGTGTCAACCCAGGCAATTGACATCTCATTTTCTCATTTACAGACTTTGTGTAACACCACTTACATCTTCTGTACTACTTTTCACCAATGGATCTCAGTGCTCCTTACAAAGATTAGTACACATATTCCATGAATGGATGAGACATTCTGAGAAGTTAGAGAGATGCAGATAAATTAACCTGCAGAGTCAATGGCCAACTAAGGCCAGTAAATGCAAGTTTCCAGAGTCAGAACCCCCTGCCCTGCAAGCACCACTACTTCTGTATACAAGTGCTTTGGACAGCCTTCCACACACCAAAGTTGTGTTTTATGCCAGTTTCCAAAGGCCTCTCAGAAACCCAGTGGCATTTTCCATTTTGCTTTTTCCACTGAAATGAACTGACCCCAGTTCTTTCCAAGTGAGTGGCAGGAAACCTTGCACCTGCTCTGGTCATGGAAGCAGACATCAAAGGCAATGGAAATCTGTCAGCACCAGGTAATTTAGCCTACACTTCAGGCTGCTTTTCTGAGCTCATTCATGCTAGATGTATGCAGTGCTAGACCAAAAGGCATTACAGAATTAAGATTAACCAGGTTTGGGTACATAACTCTATTACTGCTGAATAGGCACAGTCAGCCTCATCCCACATTTACACAGGCTCTAAAGCAGCTACATAAAGGATGGATAATACCTGATCCATTATAAAACCTGTCTTTATAAAGCTAACTCATTTTGAACAAATTTGAAACAGGAGACCGAGTTAATAGCAGACCAGTGCTTTGCATGACTACAAAGGATCTCTTAGTAGGAACTGTTAAGCTGAATTTACTGTGCCATTCAACCACAGCCTCGGTGCAGATGTAGGCTGGTTACCAGCACACATGGAAACCCACACAGCAGTTAATTCATCTTCACAGTACGCAAATCAGGGATGTGGGAGCAAAACCTGATCAAGATCCTCCATTTAAGGGGCTGGAATGTTTCATTTATGGGGTAACTTTCTGCTTTTCCATTCTCTTTGGTCAAAGAATAATACAGATTTGCCCTTTGCCTACACAGAGAAGAGAGTTTCAGAGCCAGGAGACACAGACTGCACCCCTCTTGCTGCATGCACATTGCTGACTGACAGCAGCAATAATCAAATATTTATGCAGCCCCACAGTGCAAACTCTCAGAGCATTTAGCACCATTGTTTAATGCCCCTAGCTCAGCTTTAACATGGACATGGGATCTGGCAGATGAGAAGATGCACTGATAGCAGATATCACTAAAAACAGTCCTCTTCCCTGTCCATGTCACAGATGTCCCAGAGAAGGGGCACCACAAGCAAAGGGATGCTCCTATCACAGCAGCTGTCCTTTAGAGCTCAGAGCTTAGACTGGAAAAGATCTACCAGGCTGAAAACTCCTGAGACTGAATTACATGCTGGTCTTATTTACAGGTTTGCAAATCCTTAGCAGAAGGATCCTGCTATAAGCAGGGGCATCAGAAATATCCTGAAGGGCCAATTGGTACAGGCAAGGCACAACAATCAGAACTGGCTGATTTAGGGTACACAACTCCAATACTGCTGAATATGCACAGCAAGTTCTGAAGTAGAGATCTTGGGATCTCTAGTCATGCTCTGTTAAAGCACATTCTCACTCAGAAAAAAAAAAAAGAACATACCAAACTGGTGGAAAATGTTTAACCAAAACCCAATGCCAAATATATATATATAATATACACACACACATAAACTCACTATCTGATTTTAGTAACTGAGGTTCTTTCAGCTAATTCCATATAAAGGTCTTCACTATATATTTTTCTTTAATTTCACTGAAGAACAGCTACTCTAGCTGCTTTAAAATAAGTGGAGTTAAGAATTAGAAGTATTTCCTTAAAGGCACTATCTATCAGTACTCCACTTCTCTAGGACCTGTCCTGCATCTTTCAGCTTAATGTCAGAACAGTACTCTGTTCTCTCAAATATACCACTGCAAACCAGTAAAATTTAATCTACATTAGAGACTTCTATTAGCTCCTTTGAGTTGGCCAGGAACTGCTCTTTTCACATTTTTTAATTATCCCAGGAGTTAGGAATGGCTGAGAGGAAACAAAATCCCCCTAAAAAGCCTCAGCACTGTTTAGAAAGGTAAGCTGCACGACACCACCTGTCAACACAAAGCAGAAGGCACACTTCCAACAAAGAGTAAGCAGGAGCCTGTCCATGCCCTGTGGCCATGTAGCTCAATGTGAGTGCAGCTGATCCAGTATTCACAGTCAGGATGAATATATGACATTCCAGCAGGGCTCTGGAAAAGCCTTGGGCACCTCTGTAACAATCTACAGTGGGATCACTCTTCAGATAAAGTACTAGAAAGGTACATAACTCCGTTGTAATTACTAACTGAAAAAGAGTGGAAAAGAAAGCAGCTATTATTTCAAAGACTTGTCTATTCACAGATCTACCACAGCTTTGACAGTGAAGCATCTCCTGTATTGAACAGCCAAAACAAGCCTACAATCACCTATCTGCTGGAGATCGACAGAATTCCCAAGGACACTGGCACACAGGACACCAGCTGGGAGCAGGCTCTGACCTCACAGCCCCATCACTATTGGCCTGCACAGCAACCTGGCATCTCAGTGTGCATCCTCTCTCCAATAGCACTGCTCCTGCGAGGTCCCACATCAGCCTGAAGCTTTGCCTGGTTATTTTTACTTTGAAGTCGGCAAAACCAACAGCCATTCCACTGCTCTGGTGAAGCACAATGTTTTAAAGCCTTGAAAACAAATGTGATCTGATAAGTTAATCCCTGAAGCTTCAGTACAACAAAAACTTCACACAGGAAACTCAAAAACTTAGGGCAGCCAGCTCTTTAAGACCCTTAATTATGAATAGTGTAGATGAGTGGAATGAAACAGATCATTTTTAAGAGGAGATGCTGAGTATCTGTTGCTCTACACACAGAGGGCACACGGGCCTGCAGAGGGATCCCGGCGTTGTGCAGTTCAGCGCCTACCACTAAGGCAAGTGACGGAATTTAGCACTGCCTGGCCCTCTGTACGCTCATTTACACCTTATGGACTACCTGCAAAAAACAAATTCACTAAGGCAAGTGACCGAATTTACTGGCCCTCTATTCATTTACACCTTATGGACTACCTGCAAAAAACAAATTCCCTACCAAACCCAAAAGGTGTGCGTTCATCTCCCACTCTTCACAGGTGTACCTAAGCAGTAAGAACGTAAGGAAATGGGGAGTTTTTTGACCTAAGAAACAAAGATAAATTGTTTAATAATCTCTCACATCATGCCTATTCGTGTGTTATCGAGTGCAAAGCATACACAACCAATGTGGCTACAGAAAAGTCTCCGAAACTCAGCTCCCTGTCTGCCAAAACTCGTCTTTCCGCTACGGGACGAGATGATACCGCAGATATCACGGGAGGCTGAGCAGACCGCGTGTGCCCTGCGCTCCTTTTCCACTTTCCAGGCGGGACATTTGTGCCGCCGCCGCAGAGCCGCTCTTGCTTCCGTGGGTTCGTCCTTCCCCGCGCTCACCTGCGGGCAGGGCCCCGCACGGGGGATGCGCTGAGGGACGCCCCGACCCCTCCTCACCCCAGCGCCGCCCGAGGCTCCCCCGCCCCTCCGCGCCCGCGGCGCACTCACAATCTCGGTCACCATGAGGAGCCCGGGCACGGTGCGCAGGAACTCCCTGTCGTAGGCGAGGGTGCTGGAGCTGGCCGACAGGTTGGCGGTGAAGGAGCTGCTGGTGGTGGTGACCGTGTGCGAGCGCGGGCGCGGCGGCTGCTCCTGAGGCGGCACGGGCGGCTCCATGGCCGGCGCGGCTGTCGCCGGACGGGCGGCGCGGAGGCACCGCCGCTCGCCGCTTTGTGTGGCCCCGGCGCCGCGGGCAGCCCCCGCCTGGGCCAGGGGGAGGAGGAGGAGGGTGCTCGGCGCCCGGGGCCGGCCGGGGAGGCGGGTCCGGAGCGGGGCCGCCCGCCCCGGAGACCGCCCAGCCCTCCCGCCGCTGCCCCCGGGGCGGGACAGCGCTGCCGGTGCGAGGCATCCCCAGAGCTGGGGAATGAGGTACAAAGCGCGTCCCCTCTCAAAACGATCACTGACTTCGCAGACTTTTGTACTCTTGGGATCCCGTCTGCTTCCAGTGCGGCTGAGGAGCCAGGCTGTGTGTGCCACAGCCCCTTGGAGGGGCCAGCCGCATGCCACGGCAGTCATCGTGACAGCTCCGGGCTGTCACCCCTGGCTCCAAAGGCCCCAAAGGCTGGCAGGGGCCGTGCTGTGCCACAGGTGGCTGTCCCCGCTGGCTGCCATCGCCTGCGAGAGGAGAGGAACAGCCGCAAAGTGCCGCGGGCGGGGAACAGGAGTCTAGGAGCTAACACAGCCCTCCCAGAGCTGGAAATGGGGGTTTGCTGGGGTCCGCCAAATAACCGAGAAAATGAACAGCGCAAAAGACTTTTAAAAGCTATAAAATCACTGGAAATGTAAAGTATGAAGTCATTATTGACCCATGGCAGTGCTGAGGTGTTCCTTAACCTGTATTTTTCAGTACTCCAGTCTGAAGTGTCATTAAAAAAACCAAATCCAAACACTTCTGGATCTTTTAAAAGCTTCTAAAGAGATCTTCCATTCCACAAAAACCATGGGATTTCAACAAGAAGCAAGCAGGTTATAGTTATTTTCAACGTTCAGGAACTCTAATTAGCGAAGGATTTTGTGGCCATTCAGTAAAAATGAAGTGTTTTCCACATGTCTGGAGGCTATTGTCCTTGAATTGTTTACTGCTGCTCTCCCACTGGATAACAAAGGCTGGATTTTGTGGTATTACCTTTCAGCAAGGGACTGAAGCAGCTGGGGAGGGAGGAGGAGGAGTATGGGCGAGTTTCTCCCAGAAATACAGGAAACATGAATTACCCAGAGGAACTGTTCTTGTGCATTATTGTGCCTCCACTCACAGTGTGTGTGTGTGTCACAGTACAGGCTCCATGGGCTCCTTGGAACGTGGATCTTGGCTCAGGCTCTGTGGAGCCTTCGTGCCCTCTACACTCTGACTAGGAAAAGAAGTATACTCTGATTGGGTCAAAATATGCAATTTGGTGAAGCCTTTCAATGTAAATGTTTTAGACACTGGTGACTTTTTAATTTAAGATGGCAGAAGAAATGTGGCAGAGTTTTGCAAACATGAACTGCAGGTCATCATAACACGATGCCTGTCACTTGACATGATAAGATATACAGATAGCATCTTTTTCCTTTTATTTTTCTTTTTTTTTTTTAATGAAAAAAGAGACCATTAGTACACACTCAAACCACTGAACACAACGCCTTAATCATGAAACAAGGAATTTTATACTTTTTGGCAAAACTTTTTTTTTTTTTTGTGACATTAACAGGATTATGGGCTTTTTTGTGTTGCTATTTTATCTCTTTCTTTTATATAAGAGTTGATATTTAAAGGAACAGAACACACCTGTGCACTGGTCTGTCTGGAGGCCTGCTTCAACTGGCTTGCAAGTAAAAAATGCTTTATCTGATTGTTCAGCACTGCCAAGGTTCCTTCCAATGCCAGAGCTGCTTTGCCATACCCCTGTTGCTGTTTGTGAGGATCCATTGTAACTGCATCGATTTTCCTCTCTGAGAGATTCCTGTTTTTCAGTTTTCCATCTAGAAGATCAGTAAGTAAAAGGGAGGAAATGTGGGGCTAAAATTCATGCTGCTATCAAAATTAACACTAATTTCAGAGTTGTTTGAGTCATTCACATCACTTTCCCTTTGAGAGCTGGTTTATTTTACACTGGATGTATATTCTCACCATGTTTCCAGGATGTTATGAACTGGTCTCAGTGTTCATGCATAATTCTAAAACTCTTTATTTATACCCTAAACTCTTGAAGGTCAGTGTTGGTTTTCTTTCAGCCATCAGAATCAGAGCTGTAAATTTCACTGCTTTTGGTCTGCACATCTGTTGTTTGAGCATTCCACCTCCTGTAGGGAGAAAAAAAAAGTAAAATAAAAACACAGATAGGGAACCAATTGTTTTCTGCTTCAGCTCTATTAATATACTGTACACTTTCAGTGCCTCTTGTAGAGGTCTAGTATCATGATTAATTCAACAAGAACTGGAGGGCTACACTTGTGGGCAATTTCTCTGAACACTGGCTGCCACTCTGACTTCCCTGGTTAGCTTATTTTTCTCCAGCAAACATATTCAAAGAATGAGTTTCACTAAAAAATGAGTAAACACTCCAGAAGCTTTTCTGTATCTGATATTCCTGGAAGCAAATTTCATTCTTTAACTTGACAACATAATACTTGACATTTTGAATGTTAATTGTGAGGCTCTAATTTTTTTTGTTTTGCATCCTTGCACTGAGGGCTAGAACTGGAAAGCCTTCAGGGACCAGCTAAGCCTAGCTAGATTTTTTTACATGTAGATAGCATCAGAAACAGAATAATTGAATGCTGCTGCTTGAACAATCAGCCTTTTATTACAGAACTACCAAGAGAGAATAAGGTGGCCCATTTTCTTTATTTTAAATTAACCTTTCAAAGGAAGGATCAGCAAGGCTTTTAAACACCAGTCAAGACTGTAACCTCTTATTTGTCAGCTGCTGTAAGGAAGTGAACTCTGATCTGGAAAAAATATGCAATTTGGGGAATGCAAATGTTTTAGTAAAAGCAGAATAATGGATAAAGGTATTATCAGGTTTCTCAGTAAAGGGATTATTCCTGAATGTCTCATTATCTAATTAACAGAGTCTTCCATTTAAGCTGGTTTTGTTCTCAGATCCTGAGGTATCAACATTTTTAACATTACTGATCGAGCTCTCTAGAACTACTTTCTTAGCAACAATCTGGCCAGCTGGAAGTGCTAATTAAAGTAGACTCACAGGCCCAAGGAGTGGAGCTGACTGGAATTTCCTGAACTGTTTTTCTGGTTTTGAAATAGAGCTTCCCTTCCCCCTTCCCAAATCCTAGAATTTTCAAATGTCAAAATCATTCTGACTATTTTTTAGGTCAGTAAAACACGTTAACATATAAAAGATGAGTGAGATTTTTCAGTGGTTATCAGCAGGTTTCAGCCCAAACAAAAAATTTACTGTATTTAAACCACCTAAGTGAGCTAAGAAAGCTAAAGAAACTTAATCTGAAGAGAGCAAGAAAGGAACTGTACTTTCCATGAAGCCCAGGTTTCGCACAAGGAATGGGGATTTATGTCAGATGTCCAGGACAAATACTCTCACCCTTGACATCCTACTGTGCAAATAATCTGAGGATGAGATATTTTTAGTTAGCATTAAATCAAGAAATGATTGGAAATTTCCTGATGGCTTTTCAGAATTAGCAAAGTGTAGGCTTTGAGCTACAAAAGTATTCAAGTAAATAATTTATAACATATTTTACCCTTCGGCAGCTTACAACCGTATGGAAAAGCTGATTTATACTAACCCAAACCAGAAATACTTGATTTGTACTTTGGTAGTAACATGTGCCATAGGCACATGATCAATCAGGGCAAATGTCTCTGTGTAGGAATCTATATTTCACAAAGAAAAGATGGTTTTCATGACTGAGATACCTGGATTTTCCAATGCTGCTGCAACAGAGAGAGAATAGGTGAGATGCCCGTATTTTCAAAATGGGCATTATTTGGTGAATCCATAGAGAATCCTTGTTGGTACATGGAGTTACTGAACATGAAGCTTATTTTGTTTTGCAGCTTGGGTGCCTAAAATTAAAGAACATAAAATCAATACCAATTGAAACAACAATCAAAGTAATGACAGTGCATGAGATTTTATTAGCAGGTGTTTGTTACTACCCTAATGCTGGAAAAGGCAGGACATAGCTGTATATGTTCTGTACTCCTCTTACACAAATATTTCTTTCTTTACATGAAGTTTACTTGAATTATATGCACAAAGTCCTGACTGTAGACACACAGTCATTTTACCTGCCAGAAAGCTGTCTTACAACATATTTTGCCATACAGATAATTAACTCTGTGCTGGGAACAGTAACATACTGACTTTTAGATTTTATTTTTCAGTTTTGAAACCCATGACACTAAGTAAACTGTGTGGTGATAGGGACTGTGCTTAGAAAAGAAAGCACAGAGTACATAAGCCTTGTATTTTCTTTGCATTAGGCTTTCACCAGCTGTTTTATCTGCTCTGGGAATCTAAAGATCTCTCCCAGCCCTGCAACACAACTATGTCACAGATATTGTACTGAGGAAAAATTGCTTACTTCTTTCAGAGCTGGCTTGTACTTAGAACACACTGTCCCTAAACACTGAATATACATGCTTAACTTCAGGGCAGAGAGCACATCTACTCAAATTAAAAAGAGTTTATAGTGAGTAGTGTGAAGTCTACACACAAATCTTCTCAGAACAGGAGTTGTGGTTTTCATATTTAGGGGCCTCGACTCTGTAGTGCACCTGCAAGAGATGTCAGCATTTCATTTCCCAGGCTGCTTCCCAGCTGCACTCAGCT
The DNA here is from genome assembly GCF_047830755.1 of Zonotrichia albicollis. Lineage (NCBI taxonomy): Eukaryota > Metazoa > Chordata > Aves > Passeriformes > Passerellidae > Zonotrichia > Zonotrichia albicollis. Next base: position 41,830,033 of record NC_133819.1, on the reverse strand, counting down.
GTCCTGCTCTCCAGCGAGCCTGCAAGCACAGCTCCAAGCACAGCTGCTGGCTGTGCCTTCTCACACCTGCAAATCAGAGGCCACCCCAACACTCAGGAGTGTCTGGTGCCGTGTTGTGTGAGGAAGAAGCTGATTCTGCCCCTGAGCACGTCCAGGCAGGCTGTCCCCGAGGCACACTCATAAATACTTTCATTAGGGTCAGCAGTCCAGACCTTTAAATATTATTATGTCCAGCCACAGACCTGTAAATATTATTATGGAGCAAACACATACTAGTGATTACATCATTGAGAATATAAACACTTCCACTGAAGACATGTGCATTTTCTACCTGCTAAGGGTGGTGCTTGCCTAAGTGTTTATGTAAATCACAGCAGGTAATGTTTATACAGCACCCAAGCCCAGTGCAAAACAGCTGGAGGAAAATACCACCTTCAACAATTGCCAATGCCGTATTTGTTTTTAGATAATTAATGAAAGACTCTATAATTCTACCGTGGTTTCATCACAGCACCATCCAAGTTTAAGGAGAGAGTTCACAGCCAACTCAGTTTGCTTGAAGGCTTAAATAAAATATTAAACAGTCAGCTATGTTGCTCTGCTTTGGTTAATACAACACCATGACAGAGGCCTGAGACTTAAAGCGTCCCTCATCTCAAATTATGAGGAGGCCACTTGAGCTTGCTGTGTGTGTATATACACTGAGAGAAGACATGGATGGCTGGTAAAAACCTAACCAAATACTATGGCTAAAAGCTGAAACTAGACAAATTCAGACTGAAAAGAAATTGGTTTTGTTGCTGGGGCTTTTTGACTGTATTTTTTTTCAGATAGCATGATTAGCTATTTGAAGGATTTATGAAATAAAACATTAAACTCTCCATCATTTTATATCTATAATTCCAAGCTATAGGTTTATTTGAAATGTACCCTTTACCAGACTTACATTGACAAATTTGGTGGTCTTTATTATACAGAACATGACAAGAGATGACCCAAATGATTTGAGAAACCACAGAAATTAATTCCAATTATTTCCATAAAGTATCAGTCTTGTTAACACTCTAGTAACCCAGCAGTACAGTACACATGCAGTACCAGTGCCTGACACATCTCCTGCAGTGGCAGCAGAATAAAGGATCTCATGAATCTTGCTCTGTCTGGACAATGAAAACTGGTGATGAAACTGCTGTACAGGGAGAATCAATTTTATGCAGATGGACTGCAAGGTTTAAGGATGGAAAAATTCTCATCCAGAGAAAGTTAAAAAGCCAGTGGGCTGACTGCAGGACCTGCAGAGAAAGGAGCCAGCTGACTGGGAAGAGGTGCCAGAGTGTACATGCTCTGTCATAGGGAGCTGAAGGGCAGGGGAAGAGAACTGAGCCTGGCAGGCACTGATCTAAATCTTGGGGAACACAACAGTGGAAGAAAGCATAGGAGTGCAGGCAGATGTTTTACTGCTCCTCATCCTGGTTGGCACAGCTTTTCTGTTAGTATGGAGTGCAGACATTTGACATTTATCCATTAACAGGAGAGGAAAATGTTAACAGAGGACACAGTACACCACATAGTGGCCTGAAATCTGCAAGCAGCTGAGCAATGTAGCATTGGTATTTTCAAATCAGCACTTTATCTCTGCATTTAGACAAGTGCCAAGAACTTCTGAGCAACAAAAACCAAAATGACCCTGATGTTTGTATTTACAGAGCAGTCTTAGCCCTGAAACAAAACAAAAGCAAATAAACAATTCTCCCTAGTACAAAACACAGTCAAGTTCAATTCAAAGCAGGACACAGAGGTGCAGGCACCAGTGTTTTAGGATATACAGGATACTGCTCATGACTGTAAATCATTGGAAGCTTTCAGAGCATTAGTGTTACAGATATGCAAAGAACCAGCATGCAAAGCTCCTGATACCTGGCAGGACTTGTGTCAGTGCATGAAAAAAACCCCTGCAGCGATGCAAGGCACTTAATGAATCCTCCAGTTCTAGCTTCCAAAAATATCCTTTGCAAGAGAAGTGGGAGTTTGAAGAAACGGGAGAGAAAAATGTTCCTGTTATGACTGCATGTATTTATGGGGAACAGAGTGAGTGTGTTTTCTGTTGCTGGCCTAATAAAACCTGCTGGGATTTTTAAATGAATCAGAAAGACAAATTTAGTTAAATTTCTCAATTCATTTAGTTTTCTACGAAAATTGCAGGCTTTGCGCTGAGTGAGAACAGTGCATAGTGTGAGACTATAGGACTCAGGGGGTGGATGATGGGCTGCCTTTTGCAGGGACTGGGATTTCCTCAGAACAAAGGCTTATTCCATTTATGCCATGTCTTGAGAAAGCTTATCCTGTCAAGTCATTTATCACCCTGCTAACTAGCTACTGAGCCTGGATAATGCTTCTTCCCTAGATCAGTGAGGAAAAAGAGAATTTTAGAAGAAAGGAAAGTTTTCATTTGGGGATTTTAGGAGATTGGGAGAAGAGCTGATAGGAGTTAGGATATCTAAGCTCTTTGAACGATGAGAAAAACATACCAGGAAGGATTTTTCTAACAGCTCATAGTGCAGCTAAAATAGTCTTTCTGCTGAGGGCATCCCTGGTATTTAAACTATGTGAACTGGCACAGCCCTGTGCTTTGCAGTACTAGATTTGGAGTAAGTAGAGGATGCTCTGTGATGGATGCGGCTCTAATTACAGATATCGAGGTGAATGAAATCCACTTGCAAATGTCTGGCTTAATGCTAACTATGAGACAATTATGATGTGGGATTTTTAATTATACAGATGTCCCCATACATCCCCACAATGAAAAAGCTTATTTTCCTATAAACTTTGAGGTTGGCTCACCTTAATGATCAAAGTACAGACTCCATTGGTTGTGCTGGCTGCAGTGGGGATATTTGTAAGAGCAATCTATTCCACATAGATTTTTCTACAGAGAGCATATCCTCAGTAATCCATGTTCTTGGCATTTACAAGAATTTGATGTCTTCCGGTGACCTTCCTCTGTTCACTTGGAATTGACTGATCAGTTGACACTATGAAGATGAGGATGTGACAGCTTCATCTCCTCAGCACATCAGAAATCTGATTTTTTAGAAAAATATATATACACACAAAGAGGCATACACACAAAAGCATGTTTCATAGATCCAGACAATTATTTAAAAAAAACAATAGTGGTCACTAAATACATAAAATCTGTGATGTTACAAAAGCAGTATGATTCTCTGAATATACCAATCAAATAATTACTCACTTGCCATCCTCACAAGGATTCAATCAGAGGCCCAGGAAACAAGTGCATCAGTGTGTGCAAATGAAGGTCATGCATCAAACTGCTGGGCTTTCTTTTTAAGTGATGCTATGATTGCTGTTTCAGTGAAGGAGTAATCAGGGAGGTCATAATTTTATGATTCATTGTTCCAGCAGGCAGTGCAACGAAAAATATTGAAGTTAGCAATGATGTATTTAAACCAGATATTACTTTGATGAAATCTCATTTGCTCCAAGGGGAGTTTGGACTTGATATTAGAAAATATTTCTTCACTGAAAGAGTGGTCAGGAATTGGAACAAGTTGTCCAGGGAAATGGTGGAATCACCATCCTTGGAAATGTTCCAAAAAACATGTGGCTATGGCACTTGGGGGCACAGTTTCATCGTGAAGATGGCAGTGCTGGATTACAGGTGGACTCAATGATCTTAGAGGTCTTGTCAAAACTAAATAATCTATGATTTCTTGCAAGTATCCTTCTTGTGCTAGAATACTTCTTTTATGGGCTGTCTGAAATTACTAGTGAAGGTTTTCTTCATGTAATTCACAAGTAAGGGAAATATGAGTGAGTGGATTACATCAGTTCATCAGTGCTGAAATGCAGGATGTAACAAATTCTCTTCATCAACAGCAATGAACAACACTGGGGTACCTCAATGGGCATTTCAAGGTATCTATCTAACCAGCAGCTGATTTATAGGTGACATCCTCCAGCCTGCAAAAATACTCCAATACATAAAGCAAACCAGTGTAAGGCAACCAGTGATAAGAAAAACATACACATAGAAAAGGGAAAAAAAATGCTGGTGAAGACACCTGTACTACAAGGACAAGTATTCCACAGTGTTTGTATAAGGGCACAGAAAGGGAGCCATGAAAGGGGGGCCTCTGTAGGAGAAGGGAATGGAGGGTTTGCAGATCCTCAGTCTCCCTCATTTGCAGATCCTCCCTTCCTACAGTTCAAGTCCACCTCTGAATCTGGGGAAATGAAGAAGAAGCAGGACTTGAAGTACTACACCCCTCCATACTTGCTCTCTGTGGATTCCTGTCTTGAAAAAGAAGCCATTATTTCCCAGTTCTTCATTGATATGATTGAAAATAAATTTTTAAGATGAGTGACAAAGAGAGGCATAGAATCTCCATGATCACTACACAGAGAAACTACCTTTACCCTGTGTGTTGGTGGTAGTGAATTCCCTGACTTCAGTTGTTCCAAAAAAAGCTACCAGTTCATTATAATCAGTCAATAATATTGGATTAAAGCAGATGCAGGAAGTGTTGTTCATTCAAAGGCAGCACGGAAAATAAAAAAATTGCCAACCCAAATCACCAACAACCCCAAACACTCTGAATCTGTATTAAATTGAAGATCAGCTTTTTCTTGAGATTTGCCTACTGGATTTCAAGATATTTTGCTAATCATCTCAAAATAGATAATTCCTTTGAAAGCAAAATAATCTTTCCAAAGCTCTGTCTAGCTACACAGATACTTGGAAATAGGTATGCCCAAGAAAACTGCATTGAACAGAGATAAATCATATGATAAGACTAATACTACAAGCCTGAAAGCAGACTTGAAAATTAAATATTTTTCCTGTTCAAGTGCTGTCTGTGCATGCATTTCCTTCTTAAAAATATGAATTTAACACACATAAGCAGGTAGACAACAAGCAGTCCCAGGGAATGATGTCACTGGTTCCTTAAGGTATGTCCAGCAAGGTCAGCAATCCAAGGAACTGCCTTCTAACAGTCCAGTTGAAATGCTTTTATCCTGACTCAAGCAGGCTGCCTTGAATAGTTGAGATTCCCTGACTATTAAATTCACCATATAACTTCTGTAACAATAAACCACATTCTCATTTTTAGTGATGCATTCAAGGAAGACTCGTGTGAAGCCTGGTTACCTGGTGCAGAATTCCCAGTCATTATAACACAATGAGTTTTAAATCAGTCTAGTTTAACTCAGTAATTAACACAAGGTACCTTGAGCTGAGCTTCTCAAGTGTTCCCATTGTGTTCCCTAAAATCTGCCTGTCCATTAGACTCCAGGCCTAATTACTGTCCCAACATTACAAGAACAGAGATGTTCAAACCTCCCAATATTTGCTCACTGCTCCTTGGATGCTCTCCTGATCCAGCCCACATGCTGACATGACAGGTCCTAGCTAAACATGGCCATTTCACACTAATGCCTCTTCAAATGTCATGTAACCACATCCACTACTCTTTACTTTAGGATTGATTACAGTAGCAATTAAAAAGAAAATAAAAGCCCAAACCAGTGTTGCTGGCTTTGTGCTAGGGAAGAGAGCTTGGGTACAACATGAAAGTTCTCAGATGGAAGCAACCAGGAAGATTTCTAGCCCACCTATATTAGATAAATAAAATCACATCTGGAGTCAGGAGTGTCCCTGGTGTGCTCTTGCTCAATTATTTTCATTTAACATCAGCCTCTGGTGACAACAGGTCAGAGCTGCTGTCAGCATTATGCTTATTTGGTTTTAAGATTACAGAAGAACCTTAATAGCCAGGGTTATGGCTAGCTTGCCATTACCTAGGGCTCCTGCTCCTAGCTCTGAATCTGCAATTGCAAGAGAGAAGGAAGATAATTCCCTCAGAAATTCAGGAGGAGCATCTTGAGGAGCTTTGCTTTGAGGGCTTATCTCTAACTACTTAGACCTAATCCTGCTTAGCTTAGCTCTGAGAAAAATCGCAAACTGATGAGGAGGTAACCAACACTTCTGATTACTTCTCACTTGTTAAATACAGTAAATGCAGCCCTGAGGAAGTTGCAGCTTTTTCTCTTGCCAGCCTTTCTCATGACCATCAATCACCTTTTCATGAACTCTCATGATACCACAGCAGAGTGAGTGAAGTGCCCATTTCCTCTGTATAAGTTGCTGTAACTCATGAACAGCATATTTTTCTCATCTTAGTTTTCTTGCTTGTAGAAACAATACATGGAATGGAAAGTGAACTTCAACAGCAATGGTTTTATCTCTATGCATTTTGATAACACCAAGTGTGCTTGTGAAATCTCTCTTCTACTTCAGCAACTGCTAAGTCCTCTGAGGAGACATTTTCCAGGTTTTGGTTTTGAAAGGAATGCTGCTGCACTAAGCTGTTACCACGAAGCCATGCCTGGTACAGACTGACAGGCCAAAAGGGGCTTCAATCAACTCTCAACAGCTTTGTCTTCACTCTTTCTGTATTGCAGGGCATGTTCTTGTATTACCATCTCTTGCACTGGTTAAAACTGACTAAGGCTCATTCCTTATGTTCCAACAAATGCAATACTTTGCATTCTGTCCCCTCTCTTCTCCACATATAGTACATACAAGTTAACACTTCAAGCAATTTACCTGTAGGGTTTGCAGTGCAATCCCATTCCACTCTAATCTGATTGCTTTCAGAAAGCTAATTGTGCCTGCTAGCAAACACCTCTGCTGCTCTAGCCTTGCCCAGCCTTGTCAAGGCAACCACACTGTATTTTGGAAGAAAAGCCACACCTGGAAATTGTCATACCTGGAAACTGCACATTCCTCTGTCAAATGGTTTCAAGGAGCTGAACTACCAGTTTTTTAATGCATCTGTGAATAATGTATAGTCATTCATAATGGAGATAAAATTTCTGAGGGGAAAAATTATGTGAGTATAGTAACTAGGTAGACTACACCTAAGTGTAGGATACTCTGGCTCCAGAACAGAAATATATTAGAATCAACATAAGCAGCTTTTGTCACAAAGCTTAAGCAGTGATGGGTTAAAGATCACTGCTAGCTACCAAGATCTTGGTGTGATCACCTACTCTAGAGACTTAAAGCAGACTGAGCAACTGCACCAGGAAACACCACTAAGAAACAACTTCAGCTTCTGCTATTTTAAAACAGTCAATATATGAATAAAGATGGGAGTGACATAAGGATTAAACCCAAGAGTATGAAAGCTTGGAAGACCTTATTCCACTTAACCTCCCTGCTGGGCATCAAACATAAGACAAGGCTAAATGCACATGGCAGCATGCTGATCCTTTTTTTCCACGCTGGCTAAAGCTCTGGGAGTAATGAAAGGTATTCCTTATCTGTAGTAGCCTACAGCCTGAAAAAATGCAGATAAAGAAAACAGGAGGGTAAGACTAAGCAAAGACAAGGGGAGAGTGGCACGACCAAGCGCTGCTGCAATTACCACCTGGCTTGAAGCTTGAAGAGAATGATGTTGATGACACCTACTTTAAATTTTATAAAAGCCCAGAAACAACAAAATACCCAAAGCATCTCTGTCACATTCCATTGCAAATCTGCACGGTAAGTGGGAATTAGAAAATAACATAAATTTGGTTTAAAAATACCACTAAAAATACTTCTATAAAACCTGGGCTTTAATCCAAAGCACAAGCACAGCCAAGGCTGGCTCTGCTCAGCAATCACCATATAGAGCAGCTTGCTTTGTGCTCACTTTGCTTTCAAGTATTTTGAGCTTCCTAAAGCATGGATCACAATAGATGTAGGTTTATTTCCTGATGAAACAATAAAGGAAGTGGGTACCATAAAAAAAGAACAGCATGTTTAAAAGAAAAAATGCCTCACAGTCCTGAGCAGCTGTGATGCTAGTGCTTGTGTTTGACTTTGCATTTCAAATGCTAGTATTTAAAATGATGTAGATCAGGAACCCAGCCAGTGCTTGCTAACAGATTTGGCTTGCCTTCCAGCTCTCTCCAGCCTTTAAATAGCAAAAGAGCAAACTGAAAGTCCCCAAGGCTGTACTTTCTGAGCCTACCACATGCCTGTGCTCAGTAATCATCAAACTGAAAGATACTCACCAGGTCCTCAAAAACACAAATCATACAGAAAAAATCTATCACGCTGAGACCTGAAGTATGGTCCTATGACAAGAATTCAGTTTATAATAAACCTGGATTTGGAGAAAGAAAGGGCAAACTAGTTCAATTAATGTCACTATTACTTTCACCTCAATGTGAAATATGCACTATTCTCTACAAACATGGCATTTCAGAGCTTCAGGGACTGGCAGCATGGATGTGATACTGCTCCCCTGAAACAGTAGCAATGTTTTCAATTACCCCAACCTGACTTATTGCCATCACAAGCACCGAGGACAGGCTGAAAGAAATCTATGCACTAGCTTCACAGCCAGACAGCTTTAAATGGATAGACAGACATTAGCTAGTGCAAAGGCAGCTGAACATTAATCCTCTTGGTAGCCTTGCTAAAATCCTGTGCAAAATTCCCAGCACCTTACAAGGCTTATTTGTGCACACAAACGTTCAAAAGCAAGGTAAGCAGGGGTTTACCTGTGTAGATGAGCATGTGTGAGCATGTACACACATCCACCTTCTGAGACAAGGAACTCTTCTTAAGGGTCACTACAAAACAGCACACACAGGTGCAGCCAAACAGAGATGAGAAGGAAGCTGGAACAGGCACGAAGAAAAGCTGTAGGGTGAAGGACACTACATGACTCTCATCCAGGTGAGAAAAGGAAATGTGCACTGTAGCAACAAACAGCAACACTAAGATCAGAGGGCAATGTGGATTAGACTGAGCAGACTCTGGCAGCTACATCCACCTAAATGATCAGGACTGCTCACACAGGTCAGAGCGGTACTTTATTTATCATTCACTGATTCCTTCAGCATAACTTCCAGGAAGAGCATACTTTTAAAATCAGTAATTCACACAGAAAATCAGAAATTCACACAGTAACTTACAGAAATAATCAACAAATGGTTCCCAATGTCCCTACAATTACCCTTCACTAAACCTAAAACAGATACTGTAAGTAACAGGTAAATGTAACAAATAGGTAAATTCAGTTTAGATATGGGGAACTCTCGACAGAGATACCATTATGCTGGGTGCCACCCTATTGTACTCTTAAAATCAAGTTCTGCAATTGTTTTCAGTAAGAGCAGGATTAGACTGACAGATCAAGAGTATCTAAAAGTCCTTACCTAAAGCAGAGATCTAAAACCAAGTTAGAACAGATGGAGAGAGAACCATATTTCATTTAACCTGAATGCCAAACACTCTCCTTTGCACATGTTGGGATTGAAGGCAGATGCTCTTCTCATCCATTATTCAAAATAGAAGTGTTACCTTTTAGTGCTCAGATTCTATCAGCTCACGGCAAATCACAGGAGAAAAATCCATGCAGCCAGGAGACAGGCAGAAACTAAACAGTTTTATACTTAAGTGTTCCAGGACATTTTATTTCAGCTTTATCAAATTTCACTGCTGTGAAATCTATGTAATTCATTCATATGACTCCAGGCTTACAATGAAGTCCAGGTTGGGAGCATTATGAAGAACTCTCAGCACAGACTGACTTCTTGTCTGCTGTGTTTCTTGTACAGCCTGGCTGTTATTTGCAGTCAGACAACGAGAGACACCCAGCCTGTTTGCACTGATTTAGTGAGAAAGCACCCCCTTAAGAAGATACATAAAACAAGGGTGTCCATCCTAATTCTCTTGTGATGGCTTTTTACTTTGCTGTTGACTCAGGCTAATTAGAATTTAAGCCCTTTTGGATGGTATGTTTGAGACACTTACGTATTTATTCTATTGATTGATTTCACGTACTCTTAAAATATATATAACTTTGAGGTAAAAGTACCACAAGAAATGACCTAATGGCTAAAATTCTGTCTTAAAATTAGGAATAAAATGCAACCAGGTACAGATTTGCTGGGCAACCATCTTTGCTCCTCTCAGTATTCCTATGTGTAAATGATGGATTCAGACACTGCTCTCATTTTATTAACTGCTCTGAGGCTTTCAGTAGACAATGCATTATTCTGGTCAGCAAGAAAACCATACTTGTTTTACCGTATGATGTCCCACACTAAGTAGCAGCCCGTTCTTTCTCTGGATAAACACTTGCGACACCTCCCACCCCTTTGGCTGAAGTACAAACTGACAAACCCGAGCACAATGCGCTCTTGTTACTTCCCAAAGTCTTTCAACTTCAACACTCAAGAGAAACAAACATTGTTGGGTACACAGTTCAGGAACCCCAGTGATACTGGAGGATCTCACTGACCATGCTGTCCAGCAGCTGAGGTAGTGGCTGTTGTCCTGTACTTGGGAGGGTCTCCGATGACAGGCAAGGCAGTGCCTTGGGGGGAGGTTGTAACAGGTTGGGCACTTTATACCAAGCTCCTTCCCTCAATTCCAGTGGTCTACAACACATGCATCTGGTGCTGAACTATAACCATCTCCTAAATACAAAGAACACATTGTAAGACAGGTGCAGTCATAGAGGAGCCTCGGGAAATTCAGAAATGGTCGGAAGAGTAACTCCAGAACGGGTGGAATCAGCCACTTACTGACCAGTGCCCTCCAGTGGCTCCCAGAGCAACTGAAGGAACTGAAGACAAGAACCTGTTTTCAGAGGTCAAAGACAGCACAACTGAATCACTAATGGAAAAAAAGAAAATCCTGACAATCTGGACGCCAAATAGCTCTTTTTAAAATTTATGTTCTTGCATGGCAACTTCCCATCTGCTATCATTACATACCACAACCAGAAAAACCTACATTCCATCAAGTGAATAAAATATTAATTGCAAGCCTTGTAAAATGAGAAAAACAGAACAGAAACCAAAGTGATTCCCAAGACAAAAATGTTTATTTTTGTACTAACTCTTCAAACAGGTATACATTCAACATCTCTAAACAGAATCAGTACATACGATGAGGGCAAGTTGAGTAAGTATCATTAGAATGTAATACCTTCCTTAGCAAGTAAAGTTCATAACCCAAGAATTAGTTACAAATTTATGACCCCTTACACAGGGGCTAATGATTTCAGTAAGACTATCCCAGTACCAGGCAAAACAGAGTGTTTGCAGAGCAGGCTCATTCAGTTCCAGTACCATGTCACAGTCTTTTAATGAGCAGTAAATAGTGGGGGAAAAAATACATAGTGCCAAGCTGAGTGTTCTCCAGCACTGAAAAGCAAATGTAAATAGTGAACTATCAATAGAATTTAAATAAACTATTTTAGTTATTTTAGTTACTGAAACCTCAATTTTTGTCTGAAAATATCATAACAGACTGGAGAAACGAATTCCATAAAAACCTTTTCTCTGGATTTGTCTTAGAATATAAGTTTCTCTAAAAAATAAGAACAATTAAGATTTGAGACTTTCAGTGGTAGAAGTAGTATTGGAATAATAAAGAAATAATTTAAAAATATATATTAATTTACCACATTTACCTCATATAGCCCTTTATGTATCTTACAAAATGCTACTGTCCTACATACTACATGTAAAAAAAAAGTTTATATATATAATGTATATGTACACATACAACGCGAAAGCCACCAATTTGGTATTAAAAAACCAGAACAAAACAAAGCATAAGCAAACACATTGAAAGTTATGCAGTAATGAGGAGTGTATGCTCCATGTGTGCGTTAGCATAACAGTGCTTCCAACCTTAAAACATCCTCTTAAATGTCTAAGCAGAGTGCTTGCTCCAAGTCAGCTCCACCAGTGATGCTCCCAACTGCCACAAATGTCTGATGTCACTTAACTTCTGGCCATCTCCTATGTTTAGCACTAAATCAGAAGTAAGGCAAAATAACTTTTCACATCCCTGAATATCTAAGGACATTCATGAGATCTTCCAAATATTAATTCAAAATAATATAGGAGCACAAAAAAATGGTACCCCTAAGTGGAAGGGTCTTCCTTTCTACACAAAGTTGCCCCAAAGCTTCCCTATTTCAGAGTAATCCAGGTTATGTAAGTATGATAATTATTCCCAGGCATCCTCTTTGTTTTAGCAAATTTTGAATGACAACCTGAAGTTTTAGGATGGGTGTGTGCTCACGATTCCTGTAAAACCACCACTGAGAACAGTGAACAACAGTTCTGATACTGCTCAGATGTTAGGTGTGGATATTCAGAGCAGATGGGCAGTCTTGTTCTATAAATTCTAATGCCAACCCTTGTCTCCCAGTTGGAAGGAGTCCACCCTTAATGTGCCTAGCATATATTTCATAAAAAAACCCCCACACTTAAGTATATAAGAAAAGCAAAACAGATTTACTCATCTATCTTTTCTTGCATCAATCTTAAAAAAAAAAAAAAATCTAAAAAGACCAACCAAACCAACCACCCCCTGCCCCCTGCCTTAAACTGCATAAAATCACAATTTTTCCAATAACAAATAAAATTAACCTCCCTGATAAAACCAAGGTTCCTGGAAAAAACCTAGTTGAGACCCTGGGGAATAAAAGAGATGGATGCCTTTGAGAAGCTTTCTGGGAGATGAGTTGTAAAGGATTTGATTGAGCACCCATAAAAGTTTTGTCCAGTGAAAGAGTAACTCCAGAGCTGGGAAGGCTGGACCAGGACTACAGCCCAGTGGACGTGCCAGTGACTGGCAGGCACTGAAATGAATGCAGTTATCGTACTGGCACATAACCCTGCTGATGACACAAGTGTGCTGTACCAAGGGAATTCCCCTGACATTCCTTGGAGTGTTGTGTGGAGCTCAGCACATTGCAGCTAAGCTAAAATCACAGCAGAACAACTTGGAGCAGTGGATACCCACAGCTATTCTTCATCAAACAAGCAACAACAGCAGCGAAGAACAACCACAAGTAAAACAATAAAATGAACTGTAGGCTCAAGGGCTCAGAAACCCCAGGTGAACACTTCTGCTTGCTTCGGGGAATGGGATTCTAGAAGAGCCTAACAAAGAGGAATAGTAAGGGAGAAATGGAGAAATACAAAAATGCAAGGATTAAAAAACAGAAGGGGAGGCAATGATCCCCCTCTAGAATATTCCCTTTAAAACAGTGTAATTAAAAACTTTAAATTCATTTAGAAATTGGTTTCCAAGTAGCTTGACAATTTCAACAACTTTCAAAAATCAAAATATTCTTCACTAGAGTTCATTGAAATATCCCTGCAGCCCTCTGAAAAACTGCTACAACTTGTTTTGCATTAACATTGCTTAAATTAATATAGTCATAAGCATGCAAAATGTTAACATTTAATTGCGCATACAGAATAAAACAAAGTTCTAACAGATTCCTAATATTTCAAGGTTACACGCTTGATACAGCCTCTGATCAAAACCACTGGGATTCCTCCCAGTGTGCCAGCAGATTGTGAACCAGGCTTGAATAGAAGACAACAAAGCATTGTGTTTTATGGTGCAGGAGCAAACTCAAAGTACACTTGTGTATACACAGCAGGCAGGTAGTGCAACTTTTGTATTGTGGATCTTCGAGGAGTTGCACGCCAGCCAGTAAAAGGAAATCGCCGAGCCAGCACGGCGTGCTGTGTCACACACCTGGGGACAGACACCGACAGCCGCTCACAGACACTCGCGGTGCTCCTGGTGCCTAAGAGCAGCTCTGAACAAAGCTCAATGACAGCTACAGCCACTGGAACCCCGACACAAATTGGAAAGGCAGAAAGCTGCGTTAGCACAACAGCCTGAGGGCTTTTACTTGTGCTGTGGGTGATTCTGAAGGCAGGATACTATGTCTGCAACAGGTCTCCCTTCATAGCAGATTTCATACACAGCAGTGAAGAGTGGAAACCTGAGGAAAGAGGGTGGGGAGAGTGAACACAGTGTAAATTTATTCTGTAACATTTTATTAAATGAAAGAAATATAAAGGGGTGAGGAGAGGGAGGGGGAAAATGGAGAGGTGGAAAAAATTATTTCTTTTTTCTATTTGCCAGGTGCAAATGCTAGGCTGAAAAGCAGGGCATAACTACAGAACCTGCACGCATCTCTGAAATAGAGTGACTCTCAGAAGCCTAGCTAGCTATAATGGAGCCTGAGACATTCATTATGCATGGCACAACCATAAAGTGATCTAAAAAATAAATTTAAAACATTTTTCCTGGCTGTTCTCACAGCAGTACCCATCTGTGGTTAAAAAGGATGACTGGCACATCTGTTATGCAGTACTTCTCAGCAATAACTTGATAATACAGAATATGACAAAAAAAGACCCAGGAAGACATTGAAGGTCAAGTTTTTTAATAAGAATTGAAAAATAGACCTGGATTTTGAAAGACAAAATTCCACATCTACTTTTTTTTTCTTTTTTTTTTTTTTTAGACTGGCCACATCTCCAACACCTTCAAATTATTCAGGCTTCTCTGATAATCTGAAGGTTTGCTATAGCCAAGATACTTTACAAAATTTGTATTTGCTTTCTGTCCATCCCAGACAGTAATAGCCAGACAAGTTCAATTTTCATACAAAGCCTGGTAAATTTTGGGGGTTGATTTGTTCATCAAGTACATATACCCTTTCAGCATGGCTTTTTATTCTGCTGCATTTTAACCAATGGAAATAAAAAACAAGGGTCATTTGAGATGGTGAAATAGTTAATTTCTGAGTGATTCAGAATACATCTGTATTAGGACTTTCTCCTTAGGAAATATGTCCCAGCAGTCACTCTAAAGCTTTATGGGCTGTAATGCCCATTTCAGAGTTGAGCAGTCCTGAGCACCATGTATGATGGCCTGTACATTCTGCTGTCACTGTTACATTGCAGCAATGCTGCTATCAGCACATCACCCTGAACTAGACTGACTTGAGTTTTGTTTCTACTTCATTGGTGGAAAAAAAATTACCACACAGCTGCTCTCTCAAATCCAATGCTAAACTGCTCAGATTGTAAAACCCCTACTAGGAAATCTGCAGAAAAAAAATATACAATGACTTATGCATTTTTTAACAAACCTCACTCACCTTGTATGATGCACTAGGCTGAAGGGGGGTTACATTTCCTGTTGCCATAAAAGCTTTTGTTAGCATAGGCACTAACAAAATTTGCTGTGACTGTGTGAGAGGTGGCCACAAAACAGATGAACCTCCCAAAGCAAAAGCTGGTTTCCCACAGGTTTAGGTACAATACTGGCAGTTACTGCTCAGTGAAGAAGCATCACTACTACAAGCTACAACCTGATACCTAAGTCCTGCTGCTCATCCCAGAGAACATTACTGTGCACAGGTCTGCCACACTTCACGTGGAGAAACCTGTACCAAGGCTGACTGCAGGCTCAGGGCCAGCAAACTCCAGATGCATCTCAGGCCTGAGCACATAAAGACAGCAAGGACTACAACTGCTGAAAAAAAGTAATTGCACCATGAGTATCAACAGGCATCAGCCCTGCTACCAAGGCTCTTCTGAACTTTGATTTTTGCACATTTCTACATAGACTTGGGAATAGTTTTGCAAGATCAGAGTATGAAATTCTACCCTTATGAGACTCTTTCCTCTTCACTTTGCAACCATGGCTGCTCTACTGTGTTTTATGGTTTAAAGCAGTAGTTTTTTCAAAACACTTTGAAAGTTGTCTTCAACAGTCTTGTTGAATGAGACCTTTTAGGAATAACTGACATATATATGTTGGCATGCCAAAAGGAAATTAGCAACACTGTTTTCATGTCTTTTATTAAAAACACAACCCAAAATCATCCCTAATGCACTTAATTTGCTGTATGTTTCATTTAGGGAATCATAAACAGTAAAGAATGAAGCCAACATTTTAATTAATTTTTTCTGCAGTTAGCTTAATTACTGTATAGTAAGGAGACAGACTTAGATACCTTAGATCCAAAGATAATATTAAAACATTAATCATTTAATGCAGCTGATGCATTAAAACTAGACTTAAAAAAATGCTTTTGAAAAAAAAGTAACAAGGGTTGGTCTTTTGACTGGCAGTTTTTAAATTTCTGATTTTTCCTCTTTAACAAACAGCAACAGATAAATGTATCCCTTAATTTTGTAAGAAGACAACTGTGTGTGTGGCTATAGGAATCATTCATGTTCTGACTTGAATACAAGTGAACCAAGCCAGGACAATCTGCTTAATGTCATACCACAAAAAACCACCCTGACCTACAGAGGCAGATGGGAGGTTTTAACCTACAACAAACTGGAAGTCACATTAAGAAGGAGAAGTGCAGTATCTAAGCTAGAATCCATGTGGTGGAGGCAGTCACTCTATACAGATGATCACCAAGCTACTCTCCTTAGAGGTAAGTAATGAATTTACTACAATGAAATGAGATGTAGCAACTTTTCACAGTCTCTTTAAGAAGCTCTACTTTCATGTATTTTTTTCTTTTCACATATTAAAACACACTTGCTGTGCTTTTCTGTAGTAGCAGAAGACAACAATACACTCTGCAAACAGGACATTAACAAATTTAACGTCACACTAATAGCTCTATCTACACCAATGTTATTTTCAGGTTCTATTCACTTCTCTTTGATTTTAACTTCTAATCTACTGTTATTACAGTGATTTTCTTTTTGGCTATTACTTTTATGAAGATATCAAAACCAAATATGCAGAAAGAATTATGGAGATAAAAAGGGGTATGTGGAAATTGTTTCATCTGTTCTTACTTGTCCAGCATTTCTTGCTTCTTCAGGATCTGATGCACTTCTGCAGAAGTCTGTGGTCCTTGGAGTTTCTGACCACGCAACATTTCTGCCTCTAATTCTTCAAGAGACTAAGCAGCAGAGGAAAAAAGAAAGCAAAGGAGAGGTATGATAAACTTTTCAGAAGCCTGACAACATAATATGGATGAAAAAAAATAAAGGTTACTGAGAGTTTTTTTCTTTTTCAAAAGTAATCTTGAGTGAGCATATAGAATATTCTCCCATGTTCTTGTTTGTAAGTATTCTCTTATCTCTCAATCTCTTTTTTTTTAAATCACCACCCGCCCACCTTTTAATATACTCATTCTAGCCAACAGACTCAGAAAACACGAGGAAAGAGAAGGGTGCTACCATGACTCAGCTAACTCTCCTGTTACTCCAGCAACTGCCACTCCAACAGTGGCAGTACTCATGGGAACAGATTCCTCCCAGAGAATGAGGTACCTTTCCAGATGTAACGAATGCTTCTGCTACACGTCGGTTCCGGCCACCGTAACACGTTGTGATGAGATCAGCAATGCCACAGCTCTCCAGGAAAGTGGCAATAGAAACCTGTCCCGTGCAAAAAATTTTGGCAAAGGCGATCATCTCCATTAGGCCAAGGCGAATAACAGCAGCTTTGGTATTGTCACCGTAGCCAAGGCCATCGCAGAAACCAGCTCCCACTCCTACTACATTCTAACAGGAAGAGAAATGGGAAATGACTCAATTACTGTCCTCAAGAACAGCAAACACTATACTGCTGAAAGACTAGGTTGCTAGTTTGGGTTATTTTGGTTTGGCAATTTTGATGTCTATGGGACAGCCTAAAAAAAAAAAGAAAAAATATAAGGCAAAACATTTCCAAGGATAAAAGCATAGTTAAAACTCTGACACAAGTTGCCCCTGAGACAGTGGAGCTATTATTATTGACCATCTTTAAGGACAAACAGGTTGCACTACACCCAAACAAAGTTTTAGCCAGACTGAGCTACTCCTGCCCTGAGGTAAGGGTGAAGTTACACTGACATCCTACAAGAATAAGTCCCCTTATTCAGATTTTCTTAATGATTAAAGCACCAGTACAGCTAAAAAGCATTTAATGACGTCTGTGATGGCATGCTACAGGACCAAATTCAGCCAAGCCAATAGTACCCAGCCCTTTTAAGTATACAGAGTTTCTATAACCATAATAGTTCATAAAGGATTCCTAAAAGGTTCAAGATACAAGAAGACCTCCCTTAGCAAAAAAATGGTTTGCTTTTTCCTTAGACCTGGTGATGACCTTCTACAAAGAATGTGCTGTTAACATTCAGCTATATGGTCCCTGCTTTGGTTACAGAACATACACATTTGATGGGACACAATTGAGTGAAGCAATTTCTGGCTTGGGAATCAGAGCAGGCACTAGTTCTGGTTCCACTATCCCCACTAAAACAATCCATCTAACACAAACAACCCCACAAAAAGATGGCATTCTGACATATAGATAAAGAAAGCAAGGAAATAATGAATGTTAATATCTTCCTGCATGAAACAGCAGCAGCAGCAGCAGTGATTCAACAGAATGCACAGGAGAACCGACATTATGACTCCTAATGTAGCATCCGATGCAGGGAAAAAAATAAAATTAAAAAATCAACTTTAACTGTTGATGAAGACAGATCTATAATCAGAAGATGCTACTGAAAACAACCACTGATTAACAGCTGGTTTGGTTTTGGACTGTAAGAACCACAAATGCCAGTCATGGCTAGGTGACTCTGAATCACATGATGCTAGAGGATCAGTCATTGCTTTTTGAGCAGCTAGCTGAAGTCTAAAGGTGATCCTAAAAATTGCAGACAGATATCCCAACATTAGACCTGAAGCAGCCCAAGGCAGTCAACTTTAAAATTTGGTTGTTTAAATCATCTTGGCTTAGATCTTAGCTGTGGTGATTCTGTCAAGGTACACTTCCATCAGGCACCTCTTGCAGAGCAACATTTAGTATTTTTTCATTTGATGGCAAAGTAAGAGGAAGTCAAACAGATATTTAAGAAGTTTTCAGATGGGATAACCCATTCAAATGCATTTTACATGTATGGGAAATCTCTAAGTACTTATCACTCATCTAAAAACACAAACATGACTGAGCAACCTTTGGGCTTTTTCCATATACTTCTTGAACACTCCCATACTAAAACTTCCCCTTCCCTCCAGTTTTGTCTGCTTGACTTTCCACTTTGAAGCAGTCTGCTTGATCATAATTTACAATACAATTTGGCCTACAGTATTTTGTTGTCTATTTGTACCTTTTGCAGTGTTTGTCTTTGGAGCAACAGAAACAGTCTTTTAAGTAAGTCATACCAAAACCAAGTCATCTGAGGAAATGGGCTAGGGAATAAGAGAAGTTGTGAGCCCAACTCTAAAACATGAGCTCCTTGTTTGTACAATGTTCCCATTGTGTATTCTTACACAGTTTGCAAATAATGAGGAAACAAGACAACAGATTATGCTCTAGAACACATCCCCGTCTAGGAGACTGTTATGTCCTGGCACACATATCCCTCAAGCCACAGCTATTAATTTACAAGGTCTACCATCTGGTTTTATTTAAATCCTTGAAGAATCTCTGACAACTGTCTGGTACCTAATATACTGTAGAGAACTAATTATACCACATTGAAAATTATACCTTACTCAAAGATGAGCCACCCCTTTAAAAACAACGACAAAAAATCTCCCCAAACTTACAACCCAGTTATCTTTCAGTCCCAAAAAAATCTCCCCAAACTTACAACCCAGTTATCTTTCAGTCCCAAACAAGATCAAAACAGTTAGTTTGTTACTTGAAGTCTCAGGCTGTAGGCACTAAGCTGAGCTTGTTTCAGGAAGATGCACAAGCAGAACACAAACTGACACACAAGAGCCTAGTGGCACTATCACTATCGTGAGATTGTGAGATTGTATGAGAAGTACATAAGGCAGGAAGGGTGACTGACCTGGCAAAAACATCTTTCTGTATTTCATATGGTTGATTTTGAATGCTGCCACTGACAAAGACTACACCTGAAGTGTCCTGGTTTCAGTTCACTTCCTTCTTAGTAGCTGGTACAGTGCTGTGGCTTGAGATCAGTAGGAGAATAATGTTGATAACACACTGGTGTTTTGGTGGTTTGCTAAGTACTGCTTACTTTAGGAAAGGAACTTTTTAGTGTCTCATGCTCTGCCAGTGAGGAGGCGAACAAGAGTCTGGGGAGGAGGCAACACAGCCAGGAGAGCTGATGGCCAAAGGGATACTCCATGCCATAGAATGCCATGCCCAGTATACAAACTGGAGGCATTGGCTGGGAGCCATCAGTCACTGCCTGGGCACAGGCTGGGCACTGGGCAGCGGGTGCTGAGCAGCTGTAGTCTGCATCACTTGTTCTTCTTGGGTTTTCACTCTGTCCTTTGTTACAATTACTATTACTACTGCTGATCTTGTTACTGTATTTTCCTTGATTTCAATTATTAAACTATTTGTATTTCAACCCTTGAGTTTTACTTTTTTCCACTTATTCTCCTTCCCATTCCTGACATGGGGTAGGGGTTTTGTGAGTGAGCAGCTGCACAATATGCAATTGCCAGCTGGGATTAAACCACAGCTTGAAGTTACAGGAATTCCTGCAAATACCCACATATAAAGTGGATATGTATTTGTGCAAGAGGAGAGACCCCACATTTCCATGAGATTAGAAACTGACTGTATTTGCATGCACACATGGGAGTCTGAGAGGCCAATAAGCAAGTGCCTACTGACAAACATGCTCCACAGGTTCAAAGATACTGTCACAATAACCCCAAAAGGACTGCAACACAATGTTCCTCTTGGCCTGAGGCATTCAGAGCTCTCAAAATCACTACATGCTTAAGCAAACACACTTCCCTATCTTGGCATTAACAGCTTTTTGCATGAAAGCACACATCCTGACCATGATTTACAGTGTGGTTTCATATTGCATTTGATTTTAAGCTCCTAAAATACTTTGCCCTAACAGACGAGATGTTCTGCTATCCTGGTGTTAGTCCTGGTTATTCTAGAACATGAATAAGGAAGGGATTTAGTTATTTTTTCACTGGGCTAGTGAAGCTATGCTCCAGAAAAGAAATGCTGATCTCAGGCAGTGCTCACAGTATGTGTCAGAACAAATGAGAGAAAGTGTCCTTTACTTGCACACAACCTGCTGCAAACATGCAAGAGGTCACAAATGCGAGGACAACAGATGACAAAGAAAACAAGGACAGGTCTGCAGACTTTGCTGACAGATTGTTCTCCTACAGAGTCAGTCCTCAGAAGTATCCAATATCCAGCGTACAGCACGTTTTGTGGAGTGCCCATGCAGACAGCTTCAGCAGCCATTTCTGAGGCAACCATTACTTCTCCATAATTAAATGGATGATACTATTTCACCTTCCTTGAGGCAGTGTCACAGCTCAGCATAGCCTGCTTTCTTTCTGTTTACACATGAACCTGGAGAAGCTCATTGCTTCCCCTCATGGCTGAGAAGAGGTCAAATGAAAAGACTCAAAAAATCAAAGACAGTATCAGCAGGACTGTCAGAGAGGTTAAGTATAAACTGTTTGCTTGCTCCTGGTGAACTCGAATTTCATTTCCACTCAATCTCAGAAAAAGGAAAAACCTCTCACGATCAACTTCTAGAGTACCTACACTGACTATTCAACACTGACTGCCCTAAACACACTTTGCAAGTAACAACCCTGAATTACATAACCTGGTAAACAATAAATCCTCACCATACTTCTTACTTCTTTATTAAAGGCTTAGCTGAAGCTGGAAGGTTTAGATGAGCCTGAAGCAACCCAAAAGGCAACCCCAGCTGCTGCTTCTTCCTTGAGTAACTCCCATCTGTCTTGGTCCTTGGCTGCTGCCACTTGGGGGTTTTTAACTCTCCGGATCCCTGATCATCAGGCAGCTAGAGCATGGCTGTTTTTCCATATCCAGAGGTTAGATTCTTAATCCTCCTCCTCTCAGGCACCCCTTGTACTGCTGCACTGGGTAAGTGAGCTAAACTGGGGTATGGTTTACCCCCGAGACTGCAACTACAAGCATCTAAATGACCTCTCAAGGATGTGGCCAGGTTCATACCCCAGCTCAGTCTGGCCTCACATCTGTGCTGCTTCTAACACCACACTGGCACAGGTGGTGAGGACTCTAAGGACACCTGAGGTGACAGCCTTGGGTCCATGTTGCCCTGCACAATCACATCCATCAGTATCCAACAGCACCTCCACATGTGAGCATAGCTGCACATACTATTTTTACGTGACATAAACTTCAAGCATTTTCTAGGAAGGCCCATTCATCATCTGATAAATGGCAGGTGTACTTGCAGGTGGCCTTGAGTCATGCTGCCTGTAAAGCCAACTGGGCACCTTGAAACAACTATCCAAATTTCAACTTCGTCAGTTTCTGTCCCCAACCCTTAGAAAAGGTCAACAGACAAATGTGAAATGTTCATCAGCCCTCAAAAGAAAAAAAATATCCTCACGAAGAACATGCCAAGCACTTTTGTTCCAACAGTCAGGTTACAGTAGAAAGCTGTCCCTCCTCAGTACCATCAGATTTTGTAAAGTCACTGCCACTGTCTATTCAGTCAGTCTCCAAGCTGGCACAAGACTGCCTTTTCATGGCACTGATTTCTGCACTTCACTTTATCTCCACCAGCCTATTGTCACAAATCTAAATACAGTAAATGAAGTGGATATTCTATACATATCCATATATAAATAGCAATCAAGCACATGTTTTCCTATGATCACCCAGCTGCACTACCTAATATTACAGTCTGAACTCAAATAGGCTTCCAAAACCAAATTTCAAACCTGTAATTATCATTGTAAGGGAAAGCTGTGCTCAGAGCATTCTTTGTTACCCTTCTGTATTTTTCCCAAGCTTTAGGCAACCACCCACGCTGAAAATCTTCCCTGCGTAGAAAGGCTTGCAGAAATAAAGAGAGGTAGAGTACAGGCTTTTAACAGCTAGTCCATTATGCCAGTAATAACAGGAAAGTCTCCTTTTCCTAAGCTGGTATTTGCAGGAAAGTGCAGAAGCTGGAAGAATGTAGTTTTCCATAGTGTACTGTTTCTCATCCTTCAAATACCAACACAGGAATTGTTTTTACTATTTCCACATCCAAAAAGACAGTCTGGAGTTACATGTTTGACTGTTTACCCCGTCCTCCTTGCTGTAGTTCACAGTGCCACTACTGACATTTTGAATTGGCACTGCTATAGAAAGAGGGTAGAGCCTCTCTTTTCATGCCAATGTCTCCATGCAGCATGACAGTGTCACCTTCTGAAATTGGAACTTCCTCCTTCCAGGAAGTTAAACAAAGCTAATATTTACTATTTTTTACTGAAGTAACTTCCCAAGTTTAACAAACTGTCAGCTGACTGAAGCTACACATTAGATTTTACTCTGAAAATAAAAAAGTCTACTTTTCAAATTTTTATTACGAAGACTATCAGATGCATGATAAGAAAGCAAAGCTCTTTTAGAAAATATGTACAGCTTCTAAGAAAAAACACTATTCATATCTGAGTTTTGCATTTTGCTTTGCACTATGGTAATAAAACCTTATCCACAGGTTTAATTTTAGCTTCTTTATTTTCTTTCAGAGCCAGACATGTTCCCAATGCATTAATAAAATTTTTCAATCTTTGAGAGTAAAACACCTGAGGACATTATTTACATGCTGCCACCACAAGATTTAGGATAAACTAGAAAGGGTTTTAAATTAAAAACTACTTTAAAAATACAATTTTATTAATATTTTCTTTTAGATTAAGACAGACTTGTATGTATAAAGAAAGACATCGCCCATACTAGAATGATGGGTCTATGCCACTTTATACCAGTTTTGCCTTTTAATTATGCAAGAAATCCACAGTACTTTTAAACCAGCTAATCTATCTTTAATTCATTTTTTGTTTAGACCTTATACCATGCATTTTTTGGAAATTTCAACTCAATTAATAAAATATACTGCAATCAATATGAAATGACTAGAGCACACCAAATATAAACACCTTTTCAGAAATACAACTAGACAGTTCAGTCTGCAGGATGCATGATGAATAATGAAGCAGAAGAGAGCAATAAGGCAAGGTTACAAAAATCCCCTAAATTCTCACCTTAGTATCTTTCCAGGCCAAGAATAACAATCTATTTAAATTCTACTGCAGTTCCAAAGAAATACTGGTCTCTTGCCTGACTTGGACCCTTACAGTGGAGTTTTGAGTGTGTGCTGACTACCTGCCCAGCTGGACGGGCGTGCTGATCTCTAATGCCCTTTCACAAGATTGGTCTGAATGAAAATTTCCTGGGACAGAACTCCTCTAGCAGACAAGAATTTAAGCTAGACAGAAAACATCCTGCTGAGCAGATTTAAAGAAAAATAAATCTGCAAAACTTTTTCAAGGGTCTATATACAAGGATTTCTTTTCTGGTAACTTTCCCACATCATCCACATCATTTTGAAGTAATGACTGTGGAGCTGAATTATAAGTTCCATAATCTGAAGAAATTTCTCTCTATAGAGTAACTCCAAAGCATGCTGCCCCAAAACACCTAATCCCATCAGTGCACAGACCCATTACCTCCTCTTTCTCAGGCCTTCCAGTATGACAGCTGTCAAGACAAAATTAAGGAAATTAACATGCCAAAAAAATGCTATTATATCTATCCAGCTACTTTCACTAAGCAGGAATCAGAGTTCCTTATCTTAAGACATCATTGCTTGGTGTGGTAGCTTTCCAAGCCAGTTAATTTAGTTTAGACAAAATTTCAACAGCAAAACCAAAGGCAGACAAAATAATTATTCAAAACACAAAAAATAAGTAAGCCAAAATAATTATTAAACCATTACACCCATCAGAAATTATTCAGGATAGGTATCAGATAATGTGAGCTACTGTACTGTTTGCTAGGGTGCCAAACAACTAATGCCTCCCCTTTACAAATGGCCTGTAAATGACCTGAAAAAACAGCCATTAAAAATGTTTAAGTTAGCCTTTGCTTCCTGTTGGCATCAATTTTGTTATGAAAAAGATTTTGTTATGAAAAAGATTTTTCTGTCCAAAATAACTTTTTTCCTACTCAGGTAATTTCTGTATGTGATTATCCACACAAACCTTATGTAGTATATGTCCTTAAAATATGAACACATGAATGCTCACATTGCTTCAATCAATGAAGAGGGAGATATTTTGGTCAACGCATACGAAGCATTAATGCTAACTTCTTTCTCCCTTTCTTTTGGTGAACACATTTTTGCAAAAAGAAAAAGGGAACTAAAACAGATTTAGAAATATATCAGCCAGTTAAGATGAAATCAATACTTGCTTCATGACAGTGTGTAAGTTAAGTGGAAGATGTAGAAAGAGAACCTGGCAGATGGTGAGACACAGATCTAAAAGCCAGCTCTCAGAAAATGCTGCTCCCTCATTTCCCCTCTGGCTCTTCTGGAAATATTGTGTTGCAGTTTTACATATTATATAAAATACAATGAACTTTATTTTTTAAATGTAAATACCCTCATTTCTTTTCCTACAAGGATCACTATTTCATCTGTGTATCACCTGCAGCCTGTTAATCTTACCTTCAGAGCACCACACACCTCAACTGCATCTGCATCATTTACTACAGTTATTCGGAAGTTTGGAGTCTGCAGGAGTTCTTTGAAGAGAAGGCCATTTTCCAAGACTTTGCAGCCTATTGAGAGAGAGAAAGGAAAGCTAAAAAAAAGGGAATAATTTATTTGCATGTTATTTAGCCTTTTCTGTGCAAGCCAAAATGCCTAAAAGCAGAGATAAGGTCATTTTATTTCAATCCTAAATAGAATCCCTGTTCTAAAGGACCAATCACGGTGACATTGCACTTAAAAGCTCTGCACTGAGTTATTGGGGACTTTTATCAATTTATTATCTGCCAGCAACAGGTTCTAAATAACAATTCCATTAATTCACTGTCCATTTTTTGATCACTGTCTTTAAAAAGAACAGCAAATAATAAAACAGAGATGAATTAAGAAGGAGCAATTCTACCAATTATTTCAAAGCCAGCACGCCAGAAAAATACCTACTGATAAAGGTATGTCAAAGCTGCTTTATTAAACAAGCATGCTGCCCCTGACAATTGTTTTTGAACACTAAGATGCTGTTCAACCATTCAAAATTAAATTCAATGCAAAAGCTGTGAATGAGATGTTACAAAGCTAGCAGTGCACAAAACCCTAAAAATTAACACTGAAAAAAACCATAATATGAACTCCGTGCCATAAAGTGTGATATGTATAAGTACCTGTATACATATACACACACACATGCCTTTCTAGAAACTGTAAAACCCAAGACTAGGCACATCCTCATGCTGCAAAGGTGTGCAGACATCAACACAGAACAAAAACAATTTCTAGTTTTTGTGGGAACAAAGTATTTTTAGAAATTAAAACAAGATACCTTAAAAAAAGAAACAAAAAAGCCAAATCAAAACAAACATGCATGAAGGTACTATCTTTGACAACAGCACCTGAGCTGGAGTACAGAATTTATAGTTGTTTATCCACGTAAAGCCATTCAGACCCAAGAAAAAATCTTAAACAGAGTAATAAAATGAAGCAGTTTGTTACATGAAGGGTGGTAAAAAACATGCTTGTATTTCACATACTAAGGTAATAACCCTAGTAAGAATAGGTCAAATTGTGGACTTCTCTCTCCCTCTATTCCCAGTATTGTCCTAGTACTTTTGGAAGTATAAACATTCTAGGAAATTCAACCAACAGCTTCTGGTAACAGTCAGCTAATGTCGAAAACAGTGAAATTCGAGCTATTTGGTGGGCGCCTGTGAGGACGGGTGCATGTTTATTTTTAAATATTCTTACAACTTGGAACAGTACCTATTGTGGTTTCACAGAATTTGTCTGCTGCCACCTCATTGGCAATGTTAGCTCCCATCAGCACACTGATGTCTATTCCCATCTTCTCTCGAATAATGTCAGAGATCAGTTTGAGTCCCTCCGGGCCTTGATCTATTCCCTGCAGCCAACATTAAATGGAATTACTAAACAGTCATTCATTAGGCACAGCAGAGATGCAAGCAGAACACAATTAGTCTTGTCCACAGGTGAGAAGTGAAACAAGGACTATTCAGACAGAGACTAAAGATGACAGGTGTACTACCACAGGCACTTCTGCTATTTTGACCTCTCCAAGATGTCTTAGAATTGTAGGAGGCAGCACCTTAAGACTTAGGACTAAACTCTAGATGATGAAACCAGTTTTTATTCCATCCTCAAAGATCTAAGAAGTGCTGAACATTCTGCTTTTTTAGTTCAGAAATCAAGGGCTTATTATCAGTATATCCTTAATCAGTGAAGCATAACCAATCCATCAGTTATGAACCAGACCTGAACTTGGATTTGAAATTACACTGAAACTCACAAAATAGCATCTGAATAATTTGTTTTGTGAAGAGATATCTGAACTGAAGTATCAGAGGCAGGTTCCCCAGTGTATAACCAACAACAGTTTAGTAGTAGAAATACAAAAGCAACAGCCATTCACAGATATGTAGAAAGCTGAACAACTGAGAATAATTAACTTATAAGGACATTTTTAATCTGTATTTATAATGCACTCTTTACAAAGTGTGAAAAAGAGGCAGAAATAGGGCCTTAGAAAAGATCACCCCACATATTAATGCTGCAGAGAAGAAGAGAGTCTGGTACCCTGAACTGCCTGAACTAGAACTTCAAATAAGATCACCTTCTTCCCATAAAACTCTTTTCTCCCAGCCTGCTAAATGCAGAATCCTTTTCAGCTTTTATTACAGGGGTATGCAGACCAGCTATTGAAATAGCCATTCTTTCCCACAATATACCACAATACTTTAATTTAAGGCTGAGGATTTGATACTTTTGGAATTAGTAATTTTGAGTTACTATTTATAGACAAAAAGTGTTATCCTGTATTACTTCCATATATACATATACATACACACTTGTATGCTGCCAGCAGTGACATTTCAGGCAGGCAGTAATTTCCACAGGTTAAAGGTGCTGCTCCTTAAATAACATGCTGCAATGAAGAGACATGCAGAAATGCCCGTATAAAACCTGCCAATTAAACTAATGCTTGCATTTCTGCATTATTTTTCAATTTGTATTGCTTAATGCACAGCTCTGCTCTCTCATCTTTAATGAGCCATACAGAAACAACCTGAAAGCAAGCACACAATATATATTGCATTTTTCCCCCAGAGTGCCAAAAATGTCCCCACAAAATAACTGTAAGGTCCCTCTTCCTAAGCAGGCAAATAATAAACAGAAAAGCATGTACACATTGGGAACAGCTCCAAAAATGTAAATATCTACACAACAATTATTCATGCAAGTGAAAGGAGACCAGAAAGGCTTAGGTGCCAGATTTTGCTCCATTGTGAAACAGACACAACTCCTGACAAAGTCAAGGAGAACTGTACCTGTTTCTTGTAGAGTTAAATCCAATACTGAATGACAGAATAAAAACCAAACACTCCTTCCTCCCTGCAAAACCAAGGCTCCACCATTTTCACTGGGCAGCAATGGTCTGCAGGCAAAGCAAGTGACCTTACTGCTTGCATCCTAACATGCCTGTCAGAGCAATCCCTGGAACCAGTAACAGGGAAATGAAAATGAGACTGATGGTGAGGTTGCCTGAAGAGTATTTTGAATGACTTTCAGCTACCCTGCAACTTATGCTCACTGCTGTACTGCACTCTAAGTTTTATATGGTTCCTCTCCCCACAGCCACACAGTCACTTGTAAGGTTTCCATCCACAAAGAGCTAATGTAAAACAACACAGATGCAAATGTTTCAATAGAAACTACTATTAACCAGCAGATAAATGTCTTTATTTCCCAAAGACTCAGTTTTATTGTCAGACATTAGGCTCTGCATGAAGATTAGACTGTCAGAAAGAAAAAAAAACAAAAAAAAAAGACTAAAAGATGACACACTGCTAACTTGACAGCCAATTTAGAAAGCACAGAAACGAGATGTCCCACGAATAATAGTTTTCAGAGCAGAACTGCACTTTAACTATCAAAGTTAACACAGGCCACTTTAACAGCATTAGCATTGAGCATGAGACTCAAAAATTATGACACTGATGAAAACAGCATGCCTAAAGAATATGTAAAAGTGGAGGAAAGAATGTGGCGTTAAATCTCTACCCTTTCTTCTCAAATGACACTTTTAATGATGCTATGTTATGCCTTTTCAGTTATGCCTTTTCATAAATACTGGCACGTACTTTGCATTCTCCTGCAAAACATGAAGGGGCCTCACAGCATTTCTCTGGAAAGGCTGCCTATGGATGCAGTGCTGCAATGTGACAGTGGGAAGCTGCCCAGTAACCAACCCTGCACTAAAGATTTCTTCCCCTTTCACACCCTCCCCTTTTTTCTTTTTTGTTTTTGTTTTGCCAAATATAGCCATTAATCAACACTCCATTAGAGAACTTGTAATTAGTATCCAGAACTAATTCCAAGGGAATATAGGCCCAGGACTCTGACTTCATATATGTTGACTTACACCTCATTTAGTCCAGCAATTTCATTAGTTATATTAGGAGAATATAAATCACATTTAGCAAATTAAAGAAGAAAAAATATCTCCAGCATTTTTAACAGTGCCTTATTTTACCTTTCTATAATATGAAGAGTTTTTCTACAATTTGGAGCAAGAACACTTTGGAAGCATTACTTTTTCATACCTCAGAGCAATATACCAGTCAGCACTGACAAAACAACAGATTTTGTGGGCTTTGTTAGCCAAACTAAAGAGACAAGCTTGCAGCATGCAGTGATTGAGGATTTTTCTTCTTTTTTTGAGCACAGATCCATAAATGTATGATTTTCCAGAGAGGACAGGAAACAAGGGAATGTGTGCCAAGAAAATGGCCTACAAAGCAACAACAAACCACAATCTTCCAAACCTCTTGTGAATTGCTTATTATTTCCAGAGGAAAAAAGCCCACCCACCCAAAAACAATCCCAAAAATAAGCTAATCCACATTTTTAAATTTTTCTGCCAGCAAAACTACAAACACTCCAGTGAAATGCCTCCCACACCTCTGCCCTTTCCTATTTCCTGTGCTCAAACTGTCTTTGGGTGATGCTGAACAGACTCTCTTGTTGCAACATAATATTTGACATGAACAAGAGCACTATCCTCTCAATCACATGAAATTCTCTCAGCAGTTCTTGAAATGATCAACTCAGCATGTGGGATGTGCATTAACAATCACAGCATTATGCTTGTGCTCTGCTCTTCATCTAATGATGCTTTTGGAAACAACAAATAAAAGACTGGAAAGCTTAGCAGTGCAAAACATATCGACTCCCTCTTTCTTTCTAAAAGTCTTGTGAAGAGCCTCATTTTCCTCTTCCTGCAAGCCTTGTGTAACAATCCACTAATGTCCAAGACAAATTCTAATCTTATATCTAGAAAGGTTTAATGGACCAATCAAGTGAATAATGCACCAAGACTTTGCATATCAAAATATCAAGTCACCTTGTCTCAGCTCCATGACACATTCTCAGTTATTAATGCAGGGTATTTATTGTACCTTTATGAGACTTATGCCGAGGGCTGTACTGGGTACGTGTCCTGTGATCTCATCGCAGACTCGCTGGATGAACTGATGAGGAATGACAAAAACCAGCAAGTCTGCATCCTGTACTGCTTCACGAAGGTCTGGAATAGCAACCTGTGTAGTTATGGGAGAGAAAGGCTGTATAACTTCTCAAAATTAACACTACACACAAGTGGTATTTTGTCACAGACATTTCTTCATAGAAATCCTTTCTTTGGGATTTGTCCTTCTTCTGGGAAGCAAAGGGCCCCAGAAGAAGAATGTAAACAAATTGTTATCGGCTGTTGTGAGATGTGGCAGGTGATCCTGTGATTGGCTCATTTTGCATGTTTCCAACTAAGGGCCAATCACAGGACCAGCGCAGGGGAGATTCCTTGAACACAGAACTTTGTCATTCTTTCTATGCTATTCTTAGCTGAGCAGCTCTCTGCAACTTCTCTCCTTATTCTTTTTAGTATAGTTATAATGTATTATATATCATATATGAATAAATCCAGCCTTCTGATCAAGGAACAAGATTCTCGTCCTTCTCTCACCACAGTGACCGTCTAAGGTCGCTGTAATAGTATTTCATAAAACTAAAATCACAGAATCAATTAGCTTGGAAAAGGCCTCTGAGATTATTGAGTCCAGCCTTGGAACAAACACCACCCAGTCCACTGGGCCGCAGCACTGAGTGCCACATCTGGTCCTTTCTCAAACATCTCCAGGGATGGTGACCCCACCACCTCCCTGGGCACCCCATTCTAATGTTTAGTCACTCCTTCTGGGAAGAAATCCCTCTCAATTCCCAAACTGAACCTCCCAGCTGGATCTTGAACTTGAACCCGAGCAGTTTGGTCTCATGCTGAATGCCACAAACTACTGCATTTTGTCACTGAAAATAAGCAATAGCATAGACTTCCCAGACCAACAGCTCCAATCCAAGGTTGAGGCCAATTTTTTTTTATGGGTATAGTCAAAGCTATTAATCTTGCTCTTGTTCTCACACTTGCTTTCTTGCATAGAAATTGAAAAAATATAAAAACCAATAGGAAGAAAGAGTACATTGGATTTACTTAACTGCAAAATTACGTCATTTTACTTGTTTAAATTTTTGATGTCATCAGTAAAATAGCATAGTCTGAAATATTATAGACCCCAGAGGTGTTAACAAAACAAATTTCTAACTCCATTTACAGCACAAGCAATATTCCCTCTGCTCCATAACTACAATTTAGCTTTTGAGCCTTACCACATTATCAGGCAGCTTGCATCCAGGGAGATACTTTACGTTTTCATGGTCAGTATTTATGATTTCTGTCAGTTTTCTCCCATTAATATCCTCCTCGAAGACCCACATGTTCACTGTGGGATCAAACTTCTGCAAATTTTTTACATTATTACCTATTATTCTGGCAACTGCAGAACCCCTGCACAAAAGAAAATAAAAACAGTCTTAAAAAATTATGATTTTGCTGTAGGAAAAAGAAGACTTTGTTTTTAAAAGAATCACAAATTCACAGATTATTAGACCAGCTACCATAAAACATTCTGATCTGGTAAAATAAGTGGAAAACTACACCAGTCATTCACATCTGCTGCCTTCTCTCAACTACAGCTAAAGTAGGTTGGACTGAAGCATTTACTGAAACATCCTTATTTATTTTGTTTTCTTTACTGTATTTCCCCAAATCAAATGAACTGTATCTTCAAAGCTGAGGTAAAAGTGACATATTAAATTTTATTAAATGTGTCATTTTCACCTCTAAAAGAGATGAGAAGCTTCTTTGCTGAGATGACTGACTCATAAGTTGTTGTACAATACCAATAGGCATTGAAAGCCAAAAATCATTTATATGTTGCAGATGTTGTGAGCTTCATGGCTGTGCAGCCAACCTCACAGAACTGAACTATTGGAACAGCATCCTCTGAACCTGCATGGAGACAAGTCCATTACTGTTATCTTCATATTCTCCCCAAGAACAGCATACAGTGAGATCTGTACTACAGTGATCAATTTTACTTCTGAAATCTCTAAGCAGTAACAAAATTAATCACAATTACAAGAGGAAGAACAAACACAATCTTCCCTTTCATCATTCTATTAAACCTGTTAACCTAAATTCCTTTCCTGGCATAGGAGGCAATTTCATAATTACAGATAACCTACTAAGGAGACACAAAAAATTTTAAGAGATGTGATAAAAATACAGAGTAATGATCTAAGGCGCGCGCGCGCGCGTGTGTGTGTGTGTGTGTGTGTGTGTGTGCGTGTAAACCACACACTTTATTAGGAGGTAAGAACACTAACTTTTCCAATCTAGTTATACTCACACAATCCCCAAATTTATATTGCACATTGCTTATAATAAACCCATAGCTGGTAACTGAACAAAGTGGGTTCATTCTGCTTCAAGAGCTTACGATATGGCACAACTCATTGGGCTGTATTAAAGATGTGCTAGCACATGACTAAGGTTGCTTTCTAAGTAGCAGCAGAAAAAAAAATTAGTACCCTAAGGAGACCTTTTATAGTCAAACCATAAAACTGTGTGTCTTAAAAGACTGGAATTTACTTCTCCAATAGCACTTCACACACTAAAAATGCCCCCAGGTTCAGGAGGTGATACAGAAGACAATTGCAAGCCATCTCTATCAAGCCTGACCAGCGTGGTTTCTGCTGCACTGAGCTCACCAGCTCAGCCTCCAAACGTCAGATCCATACACACAGCAGAGCTCACATTCAACACAGCTCAGGTATGTGTTCTTCAGACAGTGCTTTGAGTTCCTTGAACAAAAGCACGTTTACTCCTACAGATTTATATACAAAGTTGGGATCCTGGCAAACTCACTGCCTTCTGTTTTCAACTTCACTGCATATTCTCTGTGCTTGCTGGTGACAGAGCAAGACAGAAATAACTGATTCAGCAACTCTCTGACTGGGATTTTCAGTCTGCCAACAGGTCTGGCAGTGTGTACTACTTATGTGAGACATTAATTCTATTACTATTTAACACTTAATTCCTGAGCTGTCTTTTTTTTTTTCACCCTTTGAATGCAGTATTAAGAAAAATGGAGATTTGCCTAGTCTTAGTTTCTGAATTCAAGAAGACAAGAAGATTCTCCTGACTGACATCTCTAGTTCATCATTTCCCATGATGTTGCAATCACTGTTTCAGTACCATTTCACAGTTGGCCTGCTGTCCCCTCACCACTTTTTAACTAAAGCACAAAAAGCTCCTTAACTTGCCCTGATAACAGCAGCAGTGGAGGTCACAATATGCAAGTGCAAATGATATAATTAGCTAGCTCTACCACTGTCCCTGTAAAATCACCTCAGTTAAACCACAGTTCCTCCCAGTTTTCTACAAGTTCCTAGCTGCATAAAACCCTCTGTCCAGTAACTTCCCATCTCTTCCCAAATTTTACAGTTTCTGTTCAACTTTGGCAATCAGGCTACTTAAAGACTGGTTCCAAGAAAATGATGAGGGATAAATTGTGGCTGTGCACACCTCATTAACTTGCCCTGGGAGTGTTATCAGAACAGGCTACAGAACATGATCAAGGCAGGCCTGCAGTGCTTTAAATGACTCTGGGCAGTCCTGGAATCCCAGGGCTCCAAGGTGTACTCTCTCAACACTCCAGACACCTTACTTTATTCCCTGTCTTAAAAGATGCTAACAGAATCACTGATCCAGCAGCTGAGCAACCCTAAAAGGGCAAGGCCAGCAGACAGCACAGCTCCTGCTCTCCATGCTGAGCCATCTGTCCTGTCCCATGATCTTCCATCAGGTGTCAAGTGACCCCTGCCAAGTCAACTTCATTGTTAAGGTGACCTTCCATTGTTAAGGTAGCAAACCAGGCAAACAGGTCTGACTGGAAGCAGTCAATCAACCAAGGCAACTGGCTTAGCCCTTGTAAAGCTACTGTCCTGCCAAGCTCCCTTAGGGCGTTTTTCATCCCAGATATAGGTTAAAGGGCTATGAGAAGAATTGTCTGACGGAATCACCTCACACAGAACTCCAACCCACTGTCTCCAAACTGCTCAAGGCGCCAAACCCCACTGAGATCAACTACTTACATGCCTACAAGTCAGGCACCATCAATCACTCACTCTTAAACTCAGGCTTCAAAAGTACATAACGTACATAAAGTACATATCATTGATAACAAATATCAATGATCAGATATTTACAAATGCTTCAATTTCTTTCTAGTTACCTGCTTTAAAGCATTAAATACTAATATTTTAATTAAGTATTTTAGGACTGCAGGCCCCATATCAAAAGGCACTTTCAAGGTTTAGAAATTTAGTCCAATTTAGTTCAGTGATTACACATACACAGTGCTCATACACAGAATCACAGCGCTCTTTGCAGTCAGGGTCTGGTGTCTGTCATCCCATGGAATTTGAGGAAGAAACCACCTACCTCTCCAAAAATCACTATTTTCAATTTTTGATTACTTTGGTTTCTGCTTTACTCACATGAAAACCGCTGCCATTACATATGAAAGAAGCTGTAAGTTATTTACATACATTTATCCCCAAAAGGAAGAGAGAATGCTGCTACCAGGCAGCAGCTTTTTTCTTTGTCTCAGCACAGGAGATATAGGCATTTTGCCACTAACTCGTCCTATTAGGCAGGAACTTTTCTTATTTATTAAACTGATCCAGTGAGGTGTAAACAAAATACATTTACATATGGTTATTGTTAGTAGGCAATATCTCCAAATCCTTTTGCTTCTGCAAGTGTTCCACAGTCAAACACAAATGGAGTCAAACTTCTTGTGAAACTTTTTCTGGACTTCAACTATAGAACAACAGCCACCCACTCCTAAAAGACAAGCCCTAACTGCATAATTTCCTTGTGACATATAGTGCAATGCACACATTTTACAAGCTGGTGCATGGAAAGCAAGAGATGCTGCACTGAAACATCAGCCATTCCCTCAACAAGGGGATCACAAAGAAAAATAAAACTTGGCAGCTGCTGGTGTTTTTAACAGCAGCAAAAGCCAACTGCGTGGAGTGGGCAGGCGGGGGGTGAGCAACACGTCTAAGATCATCCTGACAAGACTGGCAAATTTGGTTTAATAAAACACAGTGGCTTGCTCTGCACGGAATTCTTCTGAGTTTAATATCTTAAAAGAAAATGGTACCTGAATAATTTTTGCTTAGCATTAGTAATTGGAAGTGACAAACTGTGAAGCCCTATTTCTACAACACATTGTACTTAATTTATTCACTGTAAAGAGGGATCTGGTGTAAGAAAGAGAAGTAACTAAAGAAGACAAAGGGTTATTAACATGATACTCCTCTGGAAGAATGATGTCAAGTAAGTCTATTGCTTTCAGTGGATGAAGAAGCAAGTTTATTTAAGTCTAATTATAAACTAGAGATAGAGACAGCATTAAAACCTAGTTTCAAGCTCTCAGTGTGCTTCAGCATAATCATTTTGGAGGGCAAAGAAAAAGAAGGTATTTCGAATAACCCAGTGTCTCGCAATTCTTTTTGGGACTGTCTTTGACAATAGGCACATGACAACACAGAAAGCCCCGAACAACACTTTTGCAGACAAGTGAGGTTGTTAGTGAAGCTCTACAAGCAGGGAGTAAGTTGGAAAAAAAATTTAAAATGTACAGCATCTTTAATGTCTACGTCATCTGCTATCGGACAATGCGCTCAACAAATACCAGGTTAAAAATATCCTAGAACAACTTCTTCGCAGGACACGCGGGTGTTTACAGGCACTAAAACCGCGGGCTCCATTCTGCCGCTTCTCCCTCCGAGTCCGTCACGGCAGCACCTCCGCTGCGAGGGAGCGCCGGGCAGGGCAGGACGAGCCCTCCCGCATGGAACCAGCGCGACCCAGAGCCCGCCACGGTCCGGCGCCACCGCGCTCCACCGCCGGCACCGGGTGGCCTCACGGCCGCCACCCGAGGGGAGCGCGGCCGCGGCGCCGGGCGGGAACCGACAGCCAGGCCCGGGCGGGCACCGTCTCCGGGAAAGGCGGGCCGTGGAGGCCGCCGAGGTGCCCGCCTTGTCAGGGCCCGCTGCACTCACCAGTTGCCCGAGCCCACGATGCAGACCTTGAGGGGGCCGGCGGAGAGCGCCATGGCAGCGCCGCCCGCGCCCCGCCACAGCGGCCAGAGCTCCGTGAGGCGCCCGCCCCCCGCTCCCGCCTCCGCCGTCAGGGCACGGCCCGCTCTCCCTCCGCCCTGCGGCGTGACGGGAACTGTAGTTCCGCCCCCCGGCCGCCCGGACCGAGGCGACCGAGGGTGAGGGGGGCCCTCGAACAAAGCAGGCAATCCCGCAGGCACTGTGGCGTATCGCAGAGCCACGGAATCATTTAGGTTCGAAAAGACTTCTGAGAGCATCGAATCCAAGCTATGGCCGAGCACTACAACCAGACCATGGCACTGAGTGGCCATGTCCAGTCTTTCCTTGAACACCTCCAGCGACGGTGATTCCACCACATCCCTGGACAGTCCATTGCAATATCTAATCACCCTTTCTGTGAAGAAATTCCACCTAATGTCCAACCTGAACCTGGCATAGCTTAAGACTGTGTCCTCTTGTCGTGTCACTTGTGACTTGGGAGAAGAGGCTGGTCCTCACCTGGCTACAACCTCCTTTCAGGTAATTCTAGTCATCAATAAAGTTTCCTCTGAGCCTCCTGCCCCAGGCTAAACAATCCCAGCTCCCTCAGCCACTCCTCACAGGACTTGTGCTCCAGACCCTTCCCCAGCTATGTTGTCCCTCTCTGAACACACTCCTGCACCTCAATGTCCTTCCTGAATTGAGGGGTCCAGAACTGGACAGAGCACTCAAGTTGTGGCCTCACCACTGCCAAGTGCAGCAGAAGAATCCTTATTGTCACCATTAGCTGCTGAACTAATACACATTTCAGCCATATATGTAACAGCAAAACTTCTGCTCTCTCCTAGTGCTATGTAGCTTTGGAGTAAGTCTGTGAAGGCTCCCAGCTGTGGAGGAACCGATGTATCAGGTAATAAAGCATGTTAGGCCTGGAGGGATCTTAGAGACAGAAATATGAGTGTTTCCAAATACTACTTTGCCCTCAGCCTTTAGCCAAAATCATATTGTTCTCTATCCCACATGCTTCTCCAGGGGGAAAAAAGTGGATGTGTTGTTGGTCTGATAGATGGGTGTGAGTCATCTGTGATAAACTTTTACCTCATATGTGTATTTCTACTGACTCTTTTAGCTGTATTGAATAATAAATTACCAAGGAAAGACTGAGAACCAATCTTGTCATGGTCTGCAAACTTCCTGAGGAGGGTAAGTAGAGGGGCAAGTATTGATCTCTTTTCTCTGACATCCAGTGATAGGACCCAAGCAAACAGTGGGAAGCTGGGGTAGGGGTTTAGGTTGAGTATTAGGAAGAGGTACTTCACCCAGAGAGTTGTTGGGCATTGGAACAGGCTTCCTAGGGAAGTGGTCACAGCACCAATCCTACCAAAGTTCAAGAAGCATTGGGACAAAGCACATGGTGTGATTTTTGGGGCTGTCCTGTGCAGGGCCAGGAGTTGGACTTAGTGGGTCCCTTCCAGCTCAGCATATTCTATGATTCTATGACAATACTCTTGTCCCTGTACCAGAACAGCATCCCCCTCTCTTTATTAAAATCAACCATGTATCAAGACCTTTTGAGCTTTTCATTACAGCACATTTCTTCGTTTGTACCTCTTTCAAATTTCTTGCTAGGGGTTAGCTGTCAATGAAATGCTCTTTCAATTAGAGGCTATAAAAGAAGAAAAGTTGGATCAGCTCTGTTGCCTTTTGAGCAATCATTGCTGAAGCAGTCTGAATTGCTACCTGCTGTTTTCCTTTTAGTTTAAAAGCACGGTTTTCATTTACTCCATTTACTCCACTGCCAGTGTGCTATCAAATTAAATCATAACGAAAGGGAAAAAAGCCCCGAAACAACAACCAAAACCAACATGTCTAAAATCTAATCTGCTGGCACTAGTATCTTTATTTCTACTGCTAGCACTTCCTAATGTGGAGAAAGCCCTCATCTCATTGTTGGAGCCCAGTGACAAAGTGTATTGTTTATGCTTGCTTTAGGCATTCAGAGACCAGAGTTGATAATATCTGGGCTAGGTTTTGAGGGATTGAGGAGGGGATAGTTCTATAAAATTGAGTAGTGAGTGACTGGAATCTAAATGCTTAATGAAATAAAGAACTGAATATTATGCACAATGTACATCCTGAATATGAGCACTTCAGGACAATTTTGAGAGTCTGGACAGAAAGGTTAAAGTATTATGCTTAATGTAAAATATAAAAAAAATACAGATAAATTATAATTTATATAGATTTTCTCAGAAAGCTGACAGTTCTTCAACAGTCTAGAAGGCTATGATCCATCAGTCTGCAGCATACTGTGAGGCTGTGTGTGTACTTCTGTATTTTACATAGAATTGCCATTGTCTCACTGGCAGCCTGCAATGTGAAATTTAACATACATTTACACCATGAACTAAACTGTACTCTACTTAGACAGATCAAGTTTACACAAACTTGAAAAAAAGCCAGAATATAAACACATATTCATCCTGAAGAATCCTCAGATGCATTGCAGAAGTACATTGGGCAGATCTGCTGTGCCACTTTTAATTTTACAGAACAGAATAAAGTAAAATAGACTATTTCAGTTGGAAGGGAACTACAACAACCATCTAGTCCAACTGCCTGATGAATTTAGGGCTGATTAATTTAAACTGCTTCTGAAGTAAGAAATGACTAATCATTTGAAGGAAACCATTGCAGACAATGGAGAAGAAAGGGCAAGAAAGAACTTTTCTACTGTTAAAACAAGTGCTACCAGATGACTAATGTTAGCAAGAATACAGGATTTTCTTTTATGCCTTGTCTGCAGACTCAGACAGCTGTGTTCAGGCAATCTAGTTATACTAACAGAAGGTACTGTCCTCCCGTCCTGGCAGGCCAAACTGACCCCAGATGGAGATTTTAATCTTCTTCTCAAGGCTGGCAGAAGAAATTACATGTCAGTGGTTTGAGTTCAGAGTCTGACATCTCACTGTAAATTGCTAATGAGAAGAGTCAGGAGCAAAGGCAATCTGAAAGGTAATCTCAGGGAAATCAGACTTGCAGCATCTTTCATAAAAAACTGCATCTTGATGGTGTAGCTGTGACAGTCCAGGTATAATCAATTAACTGAAGTCACAGATACTCACATCCATATTCCATTTTCCTAAGCCTTGTAGAGCAACCAGCCAAAGGGAAGTGACAGACAGCTGGGTTCTAATAGATAAGTCAAACAACTGTTTGCCTGAGTTATGGGTTTTAAGGCCTTTGGATTCTGGGCTTTGTATGGAAGCAGCTGCAGCAGGAGCACATGTCCCTTATGCCAGCCTTGCTATGGCAGCAGTAGGAGCTCCTCTGACAGGTGAAGCAGGCAGCTGCATTTGTTAAACCACCACTAAGATTTGACACATTGGATCTGTCAACAATCCCAAAATACTAAGTCAATATTAACTTTATTTAGTGCATATCAGAAAGCAGCTGGTGTGGTACCCATAATTCCATTACAGAAAAAAACCAATAAAAATAAGGAAGTTTGTTAACATAAAAATACATTTTGTTTGGGGGAGGAAGTAATATACAATGGTATCACTGTTCTTGTTCTCCAGTTTTCCTCTGCGTCTAAGTGGTTTGTAGCTCCAGTGTCAATGGGCATAAATCTATTTCTTATGTTCTGTGCCTCATTTGACTTCACAATGGTGATGAAAAAGAATGGATTGAGCAATCATTAAGAAGAAAAAAAGAACAACTCATGAAAGGGCAGCAAAAATCTCTGATACTCTCTAGTTGCATGTTCTAGTCTACTTACAGGCAGAGTCACTGTGCTTACAGCTTCATGTATTGATCTATTTTAATTAATCCAGATATTGCTGGGATGCCTGTTCCTCTTTTTCTCAGGAGTTCTCTATTTGGCTGATGATCCAAGCATTTATCAAAACCTGACAAGCTCCTTCCAAAACTCAGTACCCAGAGATAATAAGATATGTGAGTGCTAATCTGCAACTGCAAAGGGTCCTGTACAAAGCAGAAACATCTGGCAAGTGCAAAATACAGAAGAGCTACAGTAATTTGGCTTCAATTGCAAGTTTCTGAAAAAAGTCCTGATTACATACTTGGAAATTTTCCCTTTAATAGGCTTATTTTCTTGTTGAATGTATTAGAAAGAGAAGTTTTCTTAGGATATAATTAAATGCATTAAATAGCAGTTTTCTTTTAGTTTATTCTTAGTATTCTGCACAAAATATAAGAATCTGAGTTATATGTAATTAGATAATTATTTCACCTGAACATGCTAACCTCTTGAAACACATTTTGAGTCATTCTAAATTCTGGTGATATTCTAGGAATTTCTTTTATGTACATGCTGTTGTGAGAGTGTGGGACTTATAAAATTCTGTGACTCCTTTAGTACTGTGAACTCCTGTCTATGGATATGGATTAGGCAACATAGCTTAGCCTCTCTGAGTAGGTGACCTCAAGGGGAAGCAGATTAAGATATAATAATTAATACTTTCTTAAGGCACCTCAGTTTCTAAAGCATCTCAAATACAGACCTGAAGATGAGATCCTGCCTAAATTAAACAAACATAGATGTAACTGAATAATTTAATTGAGAAAGTCACAGTCTTTGACTCTTGAAGGTGTACAGGATGAGAAGGAGTTAGGTTTGACTTTTAGCTTTTGGGATTTTATTCCCAGTGACTGCTGGGTAACTTTGAAGTCCTGCAAAAAGAAGTGTAGATGAAGGCCAGGAAATGGTGAGAAGCACAAACATTTTACCTTCCCTCCCCTTCACGTCCACTCCCTATTCATCCTTTCTTCACATAACCTGTTTTCCCACTTCTTATCTGTGCTTATTTTGTCATGTCTCCTCAAGTTTATTAACAGGTTTCTCTTTCCAGTCCTGTTCTATTTTGATTGCAAAATCTGCATTTTTGAGGATAAAAAGTTAATGAGGAAAGAAAGGCGATTTGTGGGTTAAAAAGCCATTTTGCTTTTCCTTACATTGCTTTATGTTTAGAGAACTACCCACCTCATTCAAGCGCCTTCAAAATAAGTCTTCTAAACAGATTACACCTCTATGCTCAAAGAAAAAAGAATGTTTTCAGCTCTATCATATTGCATTTTGGCAGACCTTAAATACAATTTTAATCTAGCTGTGAACCCAGGTCAAGCACAGATTATAAAGCTTAAAAAATAAGGAGAAATCTGCAAAAGAAATGTCTGATTTCAGCTTCATAAAGACCTGTCTCTACCTTACATGTTATACTGATACTGTTTTTTCCTGCACAACTTCTTTCAGGTAATTTGTTGCAGGTTACTCCATTAAATTTCTGTGTAGCATCTCTATTAATTGAGGTCATAGCAGAATAAACATTTTGTGTCAATAAAAAGGCTGACAGTTGTCAGCCTCCCTCGATTGTCCATTCCCCTTTCTGCACTTTCTTCCCCCACCTTGTGCTAATACAAAAGTTGTCATTTCTGCTGTCCATGCAGAAAATCAGAAAGGAGAATCAGCTGTTTTTCAAACTTAAACTGTTGAATGACTGTCTTGGCCCATAGTAAGAAGTCAAATATCTGACTAAGCAATTTAGTGCTATTAGATTTGTATTCTGGAATACAGAGTCTAAATATAAAATGGAGACAGAATTATGTGGGCTGAGGGCAACACACAAAAATGATCTTTGCAAATAAGGGTGTCTGCCAGGAAAGTGTTTCTTGCCTACAATCATTAGGCAGTGGAGAACTATTTTTAGAAGATTTGCTTGTCATTGCTCTGTACTATATATAAACAGCATTAAAGTCTATTCCTTACAAAAGATAAAGGCAAGTTTTGTTCTAGAGATGTGGATTTTTCTCTTGTTCTTTGAAGATTATCTCAAATCTTTCCTTTCTTTTCTGCCTTCCATTCCTCTTGAAATTGTACTAGCCATCTCACCTTTCTCACTGAGCCACTCGATGGCATGCAGAGAATGCTTTCTTTCTAACCTTTCCTCAGCAAAGCACACAATGACAAGCTTTGTCTTTGCAAGCTAGGAAAATGGTGTAGGGATGATGATGTAAGAATGTTAGTCTAGTTCCCTGCTGTTTAACAGTCAGCTTTAATGAAGCCTTAAATTTGAAATGCATAGATCAGCATTTCTGATGTGACCCTTATAGCTGCTGGAGATTCACTAGTGCCTCTACTCTGGTGCTATGTCCTGCTCTCCTTATTGGGTTCTGCTTCATGGATAACTCTTGCTCAGTAGTTTCTCTGCTTTCAGATAGTGCAATGAGAGGATTTCTTACAAAACTCTGAAATGAGCCTCCCACTACTGTGCAGCCTCAATCCATGGAACTGTGTTCCTGTAGCTGCACAGAGCTATTATCAGGCATGTATAGTGCATAAATGAGGTTTAAGATGAGTAAATTGAAATTATTTCCTGTTTTTCACTTTTATTAGTCAAAAAGGTTTTAATCATGTGGCATTTTTTTCCCCTGTTGTCTGCAAAGGGGTTATTGAGGAAGGAAAAAAGCCAAATTAATTACAATCTGGTTCTTTAGGTAAACTGCACTGGCTAATGTCCATGTAGTATAACTG
This sequence comes from Zonotrichia albicollis, assembly GCF_047830755.1. Taxonomy (NCBI): domain Eukaryota; kingdom Metazoa; phylum Chordata; class Aves; order Passeriformes; family Passerellidae; genus Zonotrichia; species Zonotrichia albicollis. The sequence continues at coordinate 41,787,013 of NC_133819.1, read as the reverse complement.
TTCTCATCTTTGTGTATCATTAGCCATAGAATGCTGCAAATAGGAAAACTCTGCTTTAACTTGAGTGGAAGTTTTGTACTTCTTTGTTTATGACTGTGATGCCACAGATGGTTGCAGATCTTCTGCACATTCACTGGCATCATTGCCTCCACTTTTTGATGTAAAAGAATTGTAAGTGGGCTTGCAAGCTCCTAACAAGCAGTAGTCAGATTAACTACTAGTGGTTTCTTGGGTTGCTGAGTGCAGAGCTGTGCCCTATCATCATGCTGACTCTGGGCAGCTCTGGAGGGGCTCTTGGCACCAGCACATTGTTACAGTGAAGGATCTGAGAGTAAAGTATCTGGACTTGAAGTGGAAACTGCTTCTAGCTGGTCAAGATGTAAAGTGTCTGACTGGTCAATTGAATCAGGGAATTGTAAGTTCGTGGATGTCAGTGACATTCACAAGATGGGAAGCACAGCTAAGTGCACGGTTCTCTCAGCCATAATGTAATCTGATGTGCTGTCCAGTGATCTGGAATCAGGACAGATCACTTAGATTCTCTCTCTACTATTCTCCAGTGACTGTTAGTACCTCTAGAATGAATTTTAACTGGCATGCAACTAGACTTCCAGGTTTCTGAAAAGACAGTGCCAGGTCTTCCCAAGTTTTTAGTAACATAAGATGTGAAGTTTGGAACTCCCAAAATAAGGATTGAGTAAAGGCATTCCATTAACATAGGGAATGCTAAGTTATATATGTATGCCCTCATTTTTCTTCATGTAACACTTATTCAGCCTTATGTAGCCTGAAGAAAACATTCAGATAAAGTTGTTGTAGGAAGATGTATTGACTGATTTTTTTAGAAGTAATTGTGCCCAGCAGTCCCTGCTAGTCAATAATATGCTTAGCTGATGCTCTCAATAACTGTCTCTGAAAGTTAGTTTGTTGCTGCTTAATAGCTTTTATTGACATAGACTATGTGAAATTGTATGCAGTTCCAAAATTGATTTTTTTTTGTTGCATTCAAATTTGGTTATATGCCATAGTAATTTTTTTTGAGCAAATTAGTGAACTGTCATGTCTATCAAGAGAGACTAAACTGAGAGCCATGGAATGTGTTTTTCATCATGTAAACACTGTGGACCAATAAAAAATAGGAATTCACTATGAAGCAGTCAGTGTAAAGTACTAAAATCAGAAAATAACTTGGTTCATTTTCAGCAAAATTACAGCCTCATGGACTGGTGAATATTTGATGTAGCAAGGAGAAAAAAGTATAAAAAGGGTACTCCATTTTTAAATGGAAATGAGTAACTAGAAAAGTCTTTACAGAACATTTTATCTCAGCTGCTGTCAGGGCCCTCAGTGGATCCACAGGTTTCAGTTATCTTGACCAATCTGTAACCATCATTTTCCATGAGCCTTCTCTGGTACATCTTCCCCATCTCCCAGGCTTTGGCTGCCTCTGTTGGCAGGTAGCTGTGGTGTGGCACAGCTGTGCAATGTTGGCTCAGGCTGCTCAGCTGTAACAGCTAGGTCAGGACCCAGCTGGGAGCAGCCTCAGATGGGACTAGGATGCACATTTCCATCCTTGCACGTGCCACCCGTTGTCTCAGGAGCTGCATTTCAGCTCAGCCCTCGCCGTTACGTGCATGTACCTGTGCTGATCCTGCATCACTGAGAGGAGGAGTGAGACTAGCAACAGGACAATGATCAGCTGCACAAAAAGACAGTTTATTTGTATTTTTAACTGACTTTATTTGTTTAAGCAACCACAGAGACAGTTTATTTGAGTAAAATTATGCAGGATTAGGCATCAGGGGCATATGAAGTAACAATGAGTACATGACTCATTCATGCAAGGAAGGTACGTAAAAAGTGTAAATTATTCCTGATTATAAAACTATTTAAGGCTGGAAGTGAAAATACCTTCTTATTCCCTTGTGCTATGATTATGTGAGATTAAATTGAAAATAAGTCCGGTAGGATAAACAAGATCTATATCCATACTGTTATATATAATATTTAGTAAAAAGCAGCTTGCTAACAATTCACATAAGATGTAAAAACTCCAGCAACTACACCAACCAATGTTTTGTTAGCCACAAAATACCTAACAGAAATCTATTTCCAATAGCCTTAAGAGATTCTTGGGAGACTTAAGAGGATCACCTTATCCCATGGCTCCACCTGGGCAGTCAGGCTGGTTCCTTGGTTAAATCTCAGTTAACCCTCTCATAATGCATGTTTTTTTCCTGGCAGGAAAGAAGTTTGTGAGCCTTTGAGCTGACTACCAAGCCAGGATGGTTGATGGACACCAGGCTGTGGACTATCAGTAGTTCTACTATGTGGGACTTACAGGGTGTCAGTAATCCCAGGGTAAAAAAAAATATATATAGGCTGCAGGAGCAAGACAGCCAAATTGCACTTGGCACTTGCACTGGAATAGACATGTCATTTCATGGCCCCACTGTCTGCATCCCTTCTATTTGTTCTGTAGAGGTCCCAATGCTCTGAATGCTGACTTAGTGCTATTTTAGCTGATTCACTGTACAGAGCTCTGCACACTGCAGCCTACAGAGACAGATGTTGCTGCTCTTGATCTGTACAGGGTATTGCCCTGAGCTTGTCTGCTTTGTAAGTGGTCACCACATACACTACAGGAGAGACAGCTTGTACCTCAGCTTCTCACCCAAAGACAGCTGGGCAGCTGCTTGTTTCCTGTGTTCATCTTTTTCCTTATAGTAGGTCATGGTATGTGACCCTGAAAAGTCTAAAACCCCATCTTTGGACATCAGGTCATGATCTAATTTTGGATTATTGTAATGGGAGTTTCTAGTGAGGTCTTTCCTATGAGCCCCATCTCTTATTCTTTTCCGCCTTTTTTTTGCAACTTAGCAAAAGATGGAGGGCAGATCTAGCATTGCAGGCTAGTCCCCCCTCTGTGATAGAGGCAGGACAGCTTCCCTGCAGGACACCTTTAATGAGGTGTAACCTTATTTCTTCCCAGCACTCTGCTGGTTTTTTGCCTTTACCACTTAGTTTCGTGCTGTTCCATTGCTGTGCCTCAGAAAACAAAGCAAGCTGTGCAATCCTAATGTACACAAAGCTTCTCTGCATTGAGTGTGACAGCTCCAGTAACCCTTGTGTCCAGTTTGTGCAGTTTGACAGTACCAGCAGCGTGCAAACTCCCTTATCAGCGCACCAAGCCCGCATGGAATGCCCCGAGGGGAACTGATCTGCAGCAGCTAGTTTGTAACTCAAGGGCATAGGAGTTTTATTTATCTTATCTTCAGAGGATACAAACTCCCATAAGGCTTGTAACTTTCTGCTTTGTTATTCTGTGGTAGATTCCATGCACATTAACCTGCTCAGTATCAACACCTAGGACAAATTTAGCATCCAGAGTCACTGTGACTGATTTCAATGTGGTTGTTTGCTTGGAAATCATACACTTGCCATAAATTGTAAAAGCCGTGGGGTTCTGAAGCAGTTTTCAAAGATGGCAGAGAGCCAGCTTTTCCGTGCCAGTCTGATAAGGCATGAGTCTGTAAACTAAAGCTTTACAGTGTGCTTAACATCATGTGTTTCAAGAAAAAAATCATCAATGTCCAAGTGTGTCCTAATTTGCAAACACACAAGTTATTTTTGTTTCTATTAAATTTTAGTTCCTGTTAACACTTGTGTCAGCAGATACAACAAAACACACTAACAGGAAAAAGACTTTTGAATGCTACTTTTTAATAAGATCACAACATTAATTAGCAATTAATGACTTTCACAGGAGATTAATTTAGTGTGCTGTAAGGGAGGAAGCACCTTTGGCACTAGAGGGAGTTGCTGTTTTCTGGCAATAAACCTGTCCCATGCAGCTAGAGTTCAAACATATGGGGACTTTATTGGATTACAGAGTTTGTATGCAAACTGACAGAGCAAAAGACAAGATAGAGACAAAAGAAGCATTAGACCAAATGTTTCTGAATAAGATGTGCTACAAAGTGAAGTTTACAGCCAGTGAATATGTCACCTTTTATTGTGATTCTTAATGAATGAGCTGGATTAATATCCCACTTTGGACTTAATTTGGACTTAATTTGAGTCTCCAACTTTTATGTTTAAGAAAGACTGGGACATCCTTCACTGGCAAAATGTAAAATCTAAAAGTCTGTAGTTTATTGATAGCTTCACAGGTTTTATCAGCTAACTTAAGTCCCTGCTCAACAGAGATATTTCCAAAAGAGCTCTGAACTCCAAATTCCTGAGTGATGCCTTAGTTGGCTACTTGGGTGCAGGAGGAGCAGCAGATACCCACAAGTACTTGGAAAAATAACGATGAACTATGTTGATGTTAACAATTTCATCACTAGTTTTGATTTTAATAGAAGCATACAATCATAATAGAATCATGCAATCATCCATGCAATCTTAGAGGCCTGGAAAAGGCCTCTAAGATCACTGAGTGCAACCATTCACTCAGTACTGCTAAGCCCACCACTGAACCATGTCCCTAAAGAGCACATCTATAGGCCTGTTATGTAACTCCCGGGAAGGTGACTCAGCCACTCACCTGGGCAGTTTGTTCTTTAATTTTAGATAGAAACCTATTTTCTATCTATTTTCTATGAAGAAAAACTTCATTTTTTGTAGTGTTTATGTATACAAATGTGATTTTCAGACTTAAAATAATGTTCTAGAACTCAAAGGATTCATCTCCAAAGCTCATACAGCTTATCTGTTGCAGATAGGGCTGTGCAGGCATAAAGGATGAGCTTATAAGATGCCATCATGTTGATTAATAAATAGGGTGAGGAAGGGCTGAGTTTTGGCACCACTGATAAACCCAGTAAATATCAGTAGACTGATATCATTAGATAACACTAGATATCAATGAATACCAGTGGATATCTTCAGTAGAAGATAAGGGATAAATCCACTTTAATTTACATAAATCCACTTTGTGAATCAATAGCATGCCACGAAGTAATGTCTCAAAAGAATATAGTTATGATTTTATGTAGAGGACAGGCTTTCTCACTGTTTAATAGCCTAATTTGTATCCATTAGTTTAAAAAAAAATTCTTTTCAATTATTAGCACAAAGTGATTATCCTCTCTATAGTTATCCTCATCTCTGCAAACTTGTCTCCTCTGCTTTGATATTCTAGTTTATACCTAATACATAAGAATGGATAACAAAATGGTGTAGAAAACATTTGTATTGAAAAATAGATTAACTCAGGAGATAATGAAACCTCTTGTTATTTGTATTTATTTTCTTAACTGCTATATAACTTGCTGCATCTTTCAGAAGAAATGTTATCAGTTTTCTTGGACATTCAGATCCTCATATTTGCTGCTAGTAGAGATGATGCATTGTCAGTTTTTTGTCTGTGCACCCATAAAAGTCCATGGCATGACTAATTAATCTGCTGTAATAACAGTGTATGTAGTAGTTTATGGCTTAACTTTCAAGTTTGCAAGAGTATTTGAATGTTTTAAACTGTTTAGTGTGTTGGCCTTCAGGGCAGTAAAATGTGCACAGCACACACAAGCTTTGACCATTCAACATTTATCATCAGTAACACAATTAGAAGTCTTCTCAAGTGTGTGAGCTGTCCAAATAATAATGTAATGGAAAGTTGGCTTTCTAGTCATTAATTACCACATTAACTGGGCAGTTTCTTGCACCTTTAAACCTTGGAAATTTAATTAGAATATTGGATTAAAGAAAAATATTATTTAGCCTTTAATCACAGGGAAGAGCGAAATATATAAGCTTTGTATGATGGGCTATTGCAGATGTATACAGGCAATTTTGAGAATGAATTCAGTGAAGAAAAATCCTTGGCATCAGCCACATTCCCTGAGTGTTCTTCCCTTTTGAAGAAATGGAACATGTTTCTCTTTTAAATATTTACTGAATTCTTTGGAATCCATGCCTAAGTGGAATTTTTTTTTCAATGATGCTGAAATGTTTTTGCTTTTTTGGTTCTTCTGATTGCTCTGTGGCTCCCAAAATAATACATTTGGGTTCTCTTCTCATTCTGTGGTAGGTCAAGGGGAACTTTTCTGGAGGTCTGAAATCTGAAGTTCTTGAACTTTTCCAGCTCTTTTTAATACTCTGTGAAGATTTTTATATTTACCCAGGAAGATGTCTTCATAATAATCTGAATTATTTTGCTTTCCCTTTTGCATCTGAGCGTGACCTCCTTAGTAAGACCAAGGATATAAGTTACTTTAAATCCAAAAGGGGCATTTTGGTTGGGACTTTTCTTTCCTTCAGCACTGCTATAATTTATAGAAATATAACCTAATTAATGTATTATGTCTGTGGGGAGAGCTAACCACTGTGAAGTCTAGGTCCTATTGCTTCACTTCTATGATTAGTGGCTTTTTATTAGAATCTCTGCAGTTCTGGCAATACATTGGTTTGAAGCTGGACCCTGGTGCACAAAGCAATACATTTCCCATTTGCTTTCTAGCTGGCAGTCCATTCATCTCCTGGTAGAACTCCTGTGAGAAATTAATTAGGTTTAATGAGGCCCTCATTGTCTCCTTTTTGGTGTTGTGCACTCTGCTGGTACACCCTTGCAAAATGACAAAATGTATTAGATGTTTTTCTTTTTCTCCATGCATTGTATGACATGTTTTCCTAGATTGTGCTGACTGTCACAGAATGCAAGGCTTCATGTGGTGTTTGCTTGACTTTGATTTTGAGCTTTGTAAGCATATTCCTTAGTGCCCTGCGGAATTGAGCTTCATACCCGAGCCATCCTTTTTACTGACATTTTGAATTTTCAGTCATGTCTGCTGAGTTAGATTGCCATCCATCTGCTAGAAGCCTTCCTCTGGGCTGAGTAGATCTTAAGCTAAGTCTAAATAATGTGCCCAGATTTAATTCTAAACCTGCCAGTCTTTTAAGACCTTTCTGAAGCTTTTCAGTTGTGCCCTGCATTTCAATATTCTTTTCCTTCACGAGAAAACAAATTTGATTCTCCCATTTTCATTCAGCCACAGATAATCTAATGTACCTTGTACCACAGATAAAACCACAATTTTACTTCTTACATTTCTGTGCTGCAGTTTCCCTGCCTCCTTTGATCTGTATTAACAAGAGGTGCCTAAGTGTACCTTGTATATCAACACCAGCCACTGTAAAAAGGTGACCTTCTCAATGTCATTTTTACTTTCAACAATACCTATTGCTTTTGTGTAAACTGTATAACAGTGTTTGAACTTCCTGCCATTGTCTGCTGGATTTCTGAAGAGTGAGAGCTGTGATTAAACCTTTAAAATATGTATTTTAATTTTATTTCTGACGCTATGTGACATTAGGTAGACTCTGGCAAACAGGATGCATAGCAGAGATCAACTACATTAAGTACTTTGATTCTAGTTGGGTTTGAATTTCTTTATCTTCTACATTATGTAGCACAAAATTTTCAGAGGCCCAGCTCTTCCCAAAGGGTGCCACTAACATTAAAGTTAATGCACAGGAAGTTCAGTAACCAGAGAATCAGGAAGTTGTGTGCTTTCTGGTCAGTCCTTCCAGGAGTGTATTCCTGGATAGCTAAGGGCAGAGAAAAATAGAACTTTATTCTATTTATTTATAGGGAGAAACATTAATTGTATTTTGTTACAGATTGTAAATGAAAAATGTACTCCCTTGGTTCTATGTTACAAATGGAGATTCACCCTTTTCTGTGAATTTACACTGTTTATTTCTATCACCCCAGTCTTGGTTGAAGCAAACTGCTCTTGACCAAATAGGAAGCTGTTAACCTTTGACTTGAACTAAATTGGAGAATCTTCCTGAGAAAGAGGCTGATACAAGAGTATTTTCCTACCTTTCCTTCATTTTTTTTTTCTTTGATATCAAGACTCAAGCCTGAAGGACACATACTGCATTAAATCAACTTCATGGAGTTATGCTTGTTTTATGTTAGGGACATGTTAGGAAAAAAACAAAGTGGAAAGAAATTATTTCATAGATTTTTTTCCTTTATGTATTAATTAATAAAGCCATAGTATTGCTGAATGCACATTCTTCCTATCCTCTGTGAAGAAAATTTACTTGAGTACAAGGAATGTGTACTCAAGTAAATGTGTCAGAATTGTTATGCATTAAATGTGTGTTTGTGCAAAAAAAAATAGGAATGATATTTTTCTTCAAAACTACTACACTAAAGAAAAATAATCTTAAAACCTGTGCCATGAGCTCATCAGTTTACTTTCATGCAGAGAATACTCCTTTTTTTCCCTTAAAACCTTCTCTTTCTTGCGTGTTGTCTTGGGTTGGCTTGCTTACGTATGTTTCCCATTGTAATATTTTCCTAAGATTCAAATTACTCTGGAACACTTGCCTTTGGGTGATGGCCTCTGACTTATTTCTGATCCACTGCATCATCACACAACATCAGTTTTCCTTCTGAAACTCTATGAAAGTGAGAAAATACTGTGGTTATGTCAGGAGACTTGTCTTCTCTTTCTCCCTGGGTTCTAACCTTCCTGGCAGTTCAGTGCCAGGACTTTGACACGTCTGGTTTGTGTGGAGCCTCTGAGGACTTCATCTAACTGAGCCTTTTTTGGCAAACTCCCCATGACACTCTCAGGCTGACACTGGAGCAGCTCCATCTCCGCTGGGATTTCTAAAGCCGACCAGCCGCTTTTGTTGCTATCACAAGTGTTGTCCAAACTTGGTTAGGACAGAACTTGCTGGCAAAAATAAGGCCATAGCAACTGCCAAAGACATTGCTGGTGCTCTGGATGTGGTGTGGCAGCCCTCAGTGTTGTTTGCAAAAATACATGAATATCTAAACCTCTTTCCAACTGACTGATTCTTGTCTTTGTTTGGGTCCATAAACCCCATTTTTCCCAGTCAGAAATACAATTCTAAGCCCTTCTCTACAAAAAGCAGTGAGAATTTTATTTTTGACATGCAGGAATCTGGGAACAGATTAAATTCGTATGAGCTGTGTTTTCCCATAATAAGATCCTATTCTAGTTTATGAAGCACATGCTGAGTATGAGCTTATTTATAGCTTTTAGATGATGATTTTGTTCAAGGAGTTTTCTAAAAAAAAAAAAAAACAACAGCAGTGCATGATCTTTTGAAGACCTTTCCTCTTCCATTTGATATTTATACTAAAACCTCAGATCCTTTCTACTTGTTTTTCATTAAGCACTTTGAATTGAAAAGTCTGTGAAGAACATATTTGGAAAGGGAAAGTTTTTATTGAGACCATTCAAAGCTTTGTTATATTGTTTGTTTAAATTTTCATTTCTGATGACAGTTAAAATATTTGTGAAATATCTTAGAGATCCAATGCCTGTCTTCACAGTCAGGGATTGACCTCTCTTGATCAGGATTTCAAGATCCTCCAGAATTGTTTCCCATTTTTCCCCAATACCACAGTAAGATTAAATATTTGTCCTTCATTTCATAGAAATAGGATGTCAGAAAAATAAAACTAATTTCTCCAGCCTCCTGTGTAGCTTATAAAGTAGGAAGAAAATTGTCTGCATATGCAAACTCTTAGATTCTTCTTCTCATTGTTGTTTCATGTTACTGGCATCTGGAATCTGTTTTATCAACTTTCATAGCGTTAATGCTACCTCATTTTCTGAAAGTATAGCCCTATATTTTGGCTGTAACACAGTCTTGTAGGGAGGATTATGATTGATTGAAGCTGGCAGAGCTCAGAGTTTAGAGTGTCTGGATTAGTGGAACTGCAGCTAAGGAGTGCCTGTTCCAGGCATCTTCTATGGAAAAGGCCAAGATCAGGAAAAGTTAAACTGAAAAATGGCTGCTTCCTGAACTTTTACTGTGCTTATTCTAAAAATTTGTTTCTACCTTTGAAATAATGGCAAATACTCATATCAAGCCATGTATGAATGCGCATTCTATTTTTCAGAACAGGCTCTCAAAAGTCAAAGATCAAAGCTGACAGCTGAGTTTTAGAAACCAGAGGGACAGAATCATAATTCAGCTCTTTGCATATTTGAAGTTATCTCCACTGGATACTTCTGTCAAGGCTGAGTATGATATGAGAGAGCAAGCATTACAAACAAATTCACCAGAGAAGAGAGAGAAAAAAATACTCCTGTCTTTTTCTGTCCAGCAACCAGAAGATGATTGGATAAATGATCTTGTCAGGATTTTATAAACCTCAGTTTATACTGTTCTTCAGAATCAGGGAAGATAACAGTGCGTGCTGTGGGATCCTGTTGAACATAATGTTGCCTAGCTGTTATATTAGCTTTAAACCTGCGGACCACATTTGCATGAGGTGGGCAATATGCAGCACATCCCTTTTTTGTTTTGTTTTGTCTGGGTTTTTTAAAGCTAATCTTAGTTATTGTAATATGTAAGAAAATTTTGGTTCATGTGTTTTTCACAAACTATTATTATTTGTCTGTTATCAGCCAAACTTAAAATCACTTTGTGGTGAACCTTGGTAAACAAAGATGTTATCCACAGCTTGGGATAATTACACACCTCGCATATTCTACAGTTAATTAAAGTATGACCCCCAAAATTATAAACCCCCAAACTGTAACAAACCCCCAAGTTTTATGCCTTTTACTCCCTTTTATGTGCTTATTGACTGGTTTTTATTGGTGGGAGCTAAAATTTAGAACTGAGTGGTAAAATACATTTCAGTAGTTTATTGAATTTGCATGAGATTTATTTTGATAGTAAAAAGCAGTTAATAAAATATAGGTGTCATGACTTGCTCTAAAGGTCTTACTTTTTTGTGTATTTACAGTATTCATAAAGAACTAGGAAATCTATATAAGTCTGCATAGCTTTCAAAATATTGCCTGAAAAATGGAGTGAACATTATGCATGGTTTAATATGAGGTTCTGCAGCTTCAGGAGGTGTTTCAAACAGACTCTGTCATTTGTCATGTCTATATATTTTAATCCCACATATTGATAAATGAATGTTCTTAATGCAGATTTGTGAGTAAAAAAGGAGGCAGATATGTTGCATTAGAAACTTGTATTTATTTTAATTAGGTTCTGTAGATAAATCTGCTTGCAGAATGGCAACTGAAATTATCAAAAGTAGTTTCTGCTTAAATAGTTGTCGGAAAATTTTATTGACTGAACTTTTCCTCCTTTTCTCAGTGCCAAAAAAATCTTAAATGTTTGTGTTTTGCTTTTGATTTCTAGTGCATAGTTCTATCCTTTTATTTTTTTAACTGTCATCCTATTGTGTGCTGGATTCTTACATTATCTAAAGAGTAGTTTGAAAGATGATGTGAGTGAAACAGAGCTCTGCTATAGGTAACAGGCTTAGAGACCAGGTTGATTTGAATGAGACTTGTTGTTAATCTGTAAGATACTGCTTGCTGATATCAAACAACTACAAAAATTGCTGTTGGTGGAGTGTGAGAACCAGAACCCAGATGTCATAAACTAGCATTATTTTATCAATAAATACACACTCTGCAGCATAAATGCTCTATAGCAATACTCTTTGGATGTGCAAATGGTTTTGCAGCTTGGGCATAAGATTACAGGTGCATAGATATCTCATTTAGAAAGCTGGGTGTTATTACACTGATATACGGCCTCATGCCTTACGAATAATAAAACTGAAATATGGCTGATCCCATTGGAACCACTCAGCTCTCAAAAAAAATGGGATAAAAGAGAGCTTTAGCCCTGGTTTGAGATATGAGAGCAACACTGAGTACCCTCAGTTTGGTCTTGGATCTGAATTTGACCTTTACTGGGCTAGTATACTTTTCAAATCCCTAAATGTTTTATCACAGAGCTAGAAAAACGGGCAGTAAAAATGCTGCAGACTGTTAAGATTTGGTATATCGACATTTATCTGTAATCCAACATCAAACCAAAAAGGGTTTCTGTTATCCAGCTGGTTATGCTGGATAATTGCAGTGTTCTCTTCTGGCCTCAGTCTATGAATGAATTTATGTTGAAGAACTGTATTTGTGACTGCCTATAAAAACTGTTCAAAGATGAGCTGGCACAGAATAAAGCTGTTCTCACTAGCTAAAATACACAATATATAGTGTAAGTGATATTTGTGCTCACTTAGTTTTTTATGCTCACTTAGTATCTTTATGTACTGGCTTCCTATTTGTTTCCCGTTGCAGTTCAAAGGGTTGATTCTAACCATGCAGAAAATGCCTTTCGTCATGGTTGTCATGCACATCACTTCCTCATGCACATTTAATGACATCCAATGCAAATATATACATAACATGCCTAATATAAACTAGCATTTTCTCCAGCTAACCATCCCAAAGTTTGTATTCCAGAGGATCAGCCATTTTGATCAGGTTTTGTTTCAGCTGGTCGAACCAGCAAATTACAGAGCAGTGCACTGTAGCTCAGTAAACAGGCTGTGAGAGTCCAGCTGTGACAGCAGAAGCCTCAGCCCACATGCAATGCCTTGTGGTTGAGATATTAACCCGCAGGCAAGCCTGTCTCCCAGGCTCAATGTCCCTGGCAGTAAAGGTGGTTTGGGTGCTCTTTGCCATATGCTGTGTCTCTCTTGGCTGTTTCCCTCTTCACCAGCTTTGAGCTGAGTGAGGTTTAGATGCTGGTGGATGAGAAGCTGCTGACAACAGGATGAAGTGTGGCAAAGCAGCATGTTTGGCATACATTGCAGGCTTACATGCACCATGGAGGCAGGATAAGATGGATACTGGCTTAGCAAAGCTAAAGCTAAAGTTGGCAGACTGCAGAGTTAGTGGCTGTTTCTCTGTTCTCAAAATTGTCAGGTGAGAAGCCTGACCATCCAAGCTACTCTTGGATGATGTGGTGGTTAATTCTAAGCAAAGCAATTATATAAATGAGAATATTACAATTGTTGTACTGTGTTATTTAAAAGGTCTGATTAGAGAGTCACTGCTTCTTTTAAACCTTTGAACCCAGGAACCTATGACACTGAATCTAAGGACTGAAGGACGTGCTGGTGCACACTGTTCCACCTGTGACATTCACTTCCTTCCACTTGCTGTGGACAATTGGGAAGCCTTAGTAACAGTAGCTTGGTGCAGGTGTTACCATGGCATGAGAGGAACTTCAGGGATAATGTCCCAGTCATTGTGGTGCTGACACCTATAGACAGCAGGGAAAGAAGTGCACATTGATATGCTTTTACCATAAATATTGCCTACAGTTTAGTGACAGATGGACTTATCTCCAAAGCTCATGTGAAATGAAGCAGTGTCTCAGAAGGACTTTGTAGAGCAAGAAAGAAGAGATAGTACAGCTGAGCAAGCCTTGGAGCATTTCCATGGAATATATTAAATACTTGAATGTAGGCTGGGCAGAAATTGTTTCTGCAGACCATACAGCTAAATTCCTCCATACAATTGGGATGGTGGGAAGTTGTGTGGAAATTTGGTGGTGGAAGGAGATAAAAATAAACTGGAAAGTAATTTGAGAAAACTGTTTACTAGGAGAGTGTTAAAATGATAGAGAAACCCAAGCCAACGTGTCCAGGAAACATAAGTTAGCAAATGGATTATGAGCTGACCTCATTCTAGAAGCTAAAACTGTAGTTTAGCAAAGGACAGAGAAAGGTCTCTGTTTCCTGATAAGAGCGAAAAGCACTGATTTTGTTGTCTTAATGGATGTTTTGCCTTCTAAAAGGTGAGATAAATAATAAGTTATTTTGATTCTTTTTGATTCTTTATAAAAGCAGCAAAATTTTGGTTTGGTCAGAGAATGAAAGTAACGTTTTAAAGGAGGACTGTAACATAGCAGCTGTGTTACCTTGGAAACAGTGTGAACCTTCATCATGCAGGTTGCATTAATAAATAGGTAATTAAGAATACTTGTAACAAGGCATACATCATGTGGTATTGCATCACAATAAGTCAGTGTGTATTACTCTGAACTCTAGCTCTACTGGGACAAACCATTAGCTAGTAAAATAAATACAGGTTCAGTCATTTTAAAGACCATTAATAACTTAAAGCAAATGAGGTTAGGAGCTCACTCATATCAAGATTGCTATAAAAGGTTGTCCAGCTCTGCTAGGCTGCAGTATGTACAAATTAGGAAAGGAAAGGGGATAAGAAGAATGACACATTCTTTTGCTTCAATACCATATAAAAGTTGCAAACTATGTCAATGTTTGACTCAACCATACTTGGTTGACAACCAACTTCTTGGTTGACCAAGAAGGAGGAATCCTTAGTACATAAAAAGCTATACAATAGGTTAAGCCAAAGGTCTTTCTAGTCCAGCACTTAGTTCCTTCCACAAGTAGGTGTTTAGGGAAAGACTAAGAACAAGGGAGGGATTAATTAATCAATAATGTAAAAGCAGTCTTTGAAGAGTCAGAAGTTTAGAGCCTTTCTGAACTTCAAATACACCCAAAATACTTTGCTCAACCTTGTTAAAAGGTTCTTCAAGAACAATTGCTGTTTTAATCTTTCTAAATATTTAGCATCCAAACCCATCTCCATAAGAATGAGTTTTATGAGTGTAAATAATGTGAGAAAGTAGTTTCTTGTGCTTGTTTTAAACCAGTTGCCCCCACAGTTTTTGTTTCATGAGAAACGGTGAAGAATAACTTCTATTAACCTGAATATTATTTTATACATTGGTTGTTTATTTTTCAACTGAAAACCCTCCTCAGTGAGCTCTCTTCATATAAAAGCTGGGATTTACACTTTTCTCTTTCTACTCTGTCCTTTTTGAAAGAATATTATAAATGCAGGGTTGTATAGATACTGGCTGTACTGTGGATTTATATAGCAGCAAGCTGTTATTTCTGTTTTTCCTAATGAGCTTATCACAGCTGTTTGTTTGATTACCCTTGAACACTGACTGAGATGGAATTTTCAGAGGACTATTTAAAATGTCTCCAAGATCTCTTGCTTGAGAGGCTATAGCTAATTTATAGATCATCATGCCTGCATAGTAAAAGTTATTTTCTCACCATGTGCTTTACTTTGGTTTTTGCCAAGATTAAATTTCAGGTGCCATTTTATCAGTGATTTAGTTACTACTGTGATATCCTTCTGCTATTTTTTCACATTTGATTCTAGTTTTAACTACAAGCAAATGAAGAGATTTTTATTTAAGAAG